>NC_090646.1:543226000-543526000 GCF_040937935.1 Hyperolius riggenbachi
CACCTGGCTGCATGTACTGGGGCCACTATACACCTGGCTGCATGTACTGGGGCCACTATACACCTGGCTGCATGTACTGGGGCCACTATACACCTGGCTACATGTACTGGGGCCACTATACACCTGGCTACATGTACTGGGGCCACTATACACCTGGCTACATGTACTGGGGCCACTATACACCTGGCTACATGTACTGGGGCCACTATACACCTGGCTGCATGTACTGGGGCCACTATACACCTGGCTGCATATACTGGGGCCACTATACACCTGGCTGCATATACTGGGGCCACTATACACCTGGCTGCATATACTGGGGCCACTATACACCTGGCTGCATATACTGGGGCCACTATACACCTGGCTGCATATACTGGGGCCACTATACACCTGGCTGCATATACTGGGGCCACTATACACCTGGCTGCATATACTGGGGCCACTATACACCTGGCTGCATATACTGGGGCCACTATACACCGGGGTACATATACTGGGGCCACTATACACCTGGCTGCATATACTGGGGCCACTATACACCTGGCTGCATATACTGGGGCCACTATACACCTGGCTGCATATACTGGGGCCACTATACACCTGGCTGCATATACTGGGGCCACTATACACCTGGCAGCATATACTGGGGCCACTATACACCTGGCAGCATGTACTGGGGCCACTATACACCTGGCTGCATGTACTGGGGCCACTATACACCTGGCTGCATGTACTGGGGCCACTATACACCTGGCTGCATGTACTGGGGCCACTATACACCTGGCTGCATGTACTGGGGCCACTATACACCTGGCTGCATGTACTGGGGCCACTATACACCTGGCTGCATGTACTGGGGCCACTATACACCTGGCTGCATGTACTGGGGCCACTATACACCTGGCTACATGTACTGGGGCCACTATACACCTGGCTGCATATACTGGGGCCACTATACACCTGGCTGCATATACTGGGGCCACTATACACCTGGCTGCATATACTGTGGCCACTATACACCTGGCTGCATATACTGGGGCCACTATACACCTGGGTACATATACTGGGGCCACTATACACCTGGCTGCATATACTGGGGCCACTATACACCTGGCTACATGTACTGGGGCCACTATACACCTGGCTACATGTACTGGGGCCACTATACACCTGGCTGCATATACTGGGGCCACTATACACCTGGCTGCATATACTGGGGCCACTATACACCTGGCTGCATATACTGTGGCCACTATACACCTGGCTGCATATACTGGGGCCACTATACACCTGGGTACATATACTGGGGCCACTATACACCTGGCTGCATATACTGGGGCCACTATACACCTGGCTGCATATACTGGGGCCACTATACACCTGGCTGCATATACTGGGGCCACTATACACCTGGCTGCATATACTGGGGCCACTATACACCTGGCTGCATATACTGGGGCCACTATACACCTGGCTGCATATACTGGGGCCACTATACACCTGGCAGCATATACTGGGGCCACTATACACCTGGCAGCATGTACTGGGGCCACTATACACCTGGCAGCATGTACTGGGGCCACTATACACCTGGCTGCATGTACTGGGGCCACTATACACCTGGCTGCATGTACTGGGGCCACTATACACCTGGCTGCATGTACTGGGGCCACTATACACCTGGCTGCATGTACTGGGGCCACTATACACCTGGCTGCATGTACTGGGGCCACTATACACCTGACTGCATGTACTGGGGCCACTATACACCTGGCTGCATGTACTGGGGCCACTATACACCTGGCTGCATGTACTGGGGCCACTATACACCTGGCTGCATATACTGGGGCCACTATACACCTGGCTGCATATACTGGGGCCACTATACACCTGGCTGCATATACTGGGGCCACTATACACCTGGGTACATATACTGGGGCCACTATACACCTGAGCACCCCTCATTGTGCCTGCAGCATCATCAGATTGTTACTGAGCCCCTCATTGTGCCTGCAGCATCAGCAGATTGTTACTGAGCCCCTCATTGTGCCTGCAGCATCAGAAGATTGTTACTGAGCCCCTCATTGTGCCTGCGGCATCAGCAGATTGTTACTGAGCCCCTCATTGTGCCTGCTGCATCAGCAGATTGTTACTGAGCCCCTCAGTGTGCCTGCAGCATCAGCAGATTGTTACTGAGCCCCTCATTGTGCCTGCAGCATCAGCAGATTGTTACTGAGCCCCTCATTGTGCCTGCAGCATCAGTAGATTGTTACTGAGCCCCTCATTGTGCCTGCAGCATCAGCAGATTGTTACTGAGCCCCTCATTGTGCCTGCAGCATCAGCAGATTGTTACTGAGCCCCTCATTGTGCCTGCAGCATCAGCAGATTTTCTGAGCCCCTCACTGTGCCTGCAGCATCAGCAGATTGTTACTGAGCCCCTCATTGTGCCTGCAGCATCAGCAGATTGTTACTGAGCCCCTCATTGTGCCTGCAGCATCAGCAGATTTTCTGAGCCCCTCACTGTGCCTGCAGCATCAGAAGATTGTTACTGAGCCCCTCATTGTGCCTGCAGCATCAGCAGATTGTTACTGAGCCCTTCATTGTGCCTGCAGCATCATCAGATTGTTACTGAGTCCCTCATTGTGCCTGCAGCATCATCAGATTGTTACTGAGCCCCTCATTGTGCCTGCAGCATCAGCAGATTGTTACTGAGCCCCTCATTGTGCCTGCAGCATCAGCAGATTGTTAATGAGCCCCTCATTGTGCCTGCAGCATCAGCAGATTGTTACTGAGCCCCTCAGTGTGCCTGCAGCATCAGCATATTGTCACTGAGCCCCTCAGTGTGCCTGCAGCATCAGCAGATTGTTACTGAGCCCCTCAGTGTGCCTGCAGCATCAGCATATTGTTACTGAGCCTCTCATTGTGCCTGCAGCATCAGCAGATTGTTACTGAGCCCCTCACTGTGCCTGCAGCATCAGCAGATTGTTACTGAATCTTTTCTATCATACGGGACGTGTCATGTATATCTGAATGTTTGGCATGATGTGACGTGTCACGGATATCTGAATGTTTGTCGTGATGTGTCACGACCTGGAAAAGGTTGGGAACCACTGATCTAACTGGATCAATTCAGTCAATGTCCCCTGTGTGGAACAATCTTTAAACCATCTTTCTACTAAAGTCTATAGAACTTCCTGCTGCATACGTCTTCATTTAACAATCCTATCATTTGCAATCTACTTGCGGTCTATTGCTGTTAACATCCTATCGCTAAAGATCTTTGGGGTAAAGATTGTGGAAACTTCACTCATTGGTAGTTTTCAGTCTTTGCGTGGGTACTTAGCTTTAGCCTTATTCCATTGTAAATAAACTCAATAGATAACATGCTACCCCCCAAAAAATTCTATAAGTGTGAGAAAACGCGGAAAAGCCGCCGTGTGTACTCAGAACAAGGCGGCTGATTCCGCGTCCAACGCGGCGGTTGGCACGCGTAGGCCTACATCTAGTAGTACGGCCAAACGCGGAGAAACCGCCGCATGCCTTGATAGCGGTGCGGCGGTTTCCACGTCCAGCGCGGCGGGTGCTTTACATCACATGTCTAGTGTGGCTGGGACTGATAGTCCACACAGGTTCAGAAGGACGCGCGCGCGCTGAGAGGCAGAACTTATATGACAGCCAGAAGGGAGTCAGCTGACCAAGCCGGTCAGCTGATGGCAGTACCACTTCAAATTGGTCCAGCACTTAGGGGAGGCGCTGGAGAGCGCTTTGCTATATATACTGGGTGCTGGTCATTCTCTGGTTGTCTGCCGTTGCGATCACTACGTGGTAGCACTCAGACCTGTTTGTCAGTATCTGTGTTATTCTCTAGACTAGTTCCAGGGTGTTGATGACTACGGAGCTCACACCCAAGACTAGGAATACTGTGTATTATCTGTGTTATCATTCAGACTAGTTCCAGGGTGTTGATGACTACGGAGCTCACACCCAAGACTAGGAATACTGTGTATTATCTGTGTTATCATTCAGACTAGTTCCAGGGTGTTGATGACTACGGAGCTCACACCCAAGACTAGGAATTAGCTTTACCATCCTGTTATACTTCAGACTAGTTCCAGGGTGTTGATGATCAAGGAGCTCACACCCATAGACTAGACATTGTTGATTATTTGTTATGACCTTCTGCCTTCCTGACCTCACTTCTGATTTCTGATTTGGTACTTCGCTATATCGGATACTCCGTTGCCAAACCTTGCTAGCCTTAGGATTCCGAGTCTGTCTCCTTCCTCTGTACCTTATCTGTCTGTCTGTTGCCGACCTGGCTTGTCCGACCTCGAGAACTATCTCCTCTGTTTGGAGATAGTTCACAGATCTGTCAGTGACACTCCACCATTGGTGTCACCCACACTCTGGTCCTTCCCGTTCTCAGCCTGACTCCTCCCCTTGGGGAGCCTCAGGCTTTTGGAAGGAGCCTGTTCTTTGGGCAGTACCCTTACTGCCTTGCACCCTCAATACGGGTGCTCTCCTCAAAGTATTACTGTTGCACCAAACACTCTTATTACTCAGGTGCCCAGAGGTTAGAGATATATCTGATTATCGGTGATACTGCAGATCATCAATAATCGGGTATATATCTGTATTCTCGGTGATACTGCAGATCACCGATAATCAGATCCTCTCTGTGTTACACCGATCGTTACAATAAGGAGCAATTGTGTAGATGGGATAAACACTAAAAGGCTAATCAAAAGGTGAATGTCACTGTCTTGTTGAATTCTAAGGCCGGGGAAGCAGTAATCTGTGGCCCATATTTAATTCACCTTTTCTCCTAAGTTTTCTGTTAGATGGTACTTTCACACTTTATCAGTAAAATGCCTTTTAAGTGACCAGCAAGCAAGAAAACACAAAGAATAATTTTGACAGTAATTTTTCTCCTACTTTTTGGCATTTTTCAATCGCAGAGTGCTGAATATGCATTTTAGACAGAAAATAACATATTGGCCTCAATTCACTAAGCTTATCTCCTGTCTTTAATAACGTTTCTATAGTTATCACCATGGTGACGAGGCATGTAGTATTCAGGAAACATTTTACCTCAGGCAAACCTAAAGTCAACTCTTCTGTCTTAAAATATCCTTAAAATAACTCCAGAATTCTAACATTTTAATTAACTGCGTGTGAAAATCACTACAGAGGAGGTAACTTAAGGAATGAGGAGATAAGATAACTCTCTCACTGTGTGGAGGCAAGTTTCTCTTGCCTTATTATCTCCAGCATAAACTTAGTGAATTGAGGCCTCCTGAGACAAAACTTGGGAGAAAAAGTGAATTATATAAGGGCTCATGTTAGAGAAAGGAGAGGAACGGTAGAGACAGAACCTAAAACATGATTGTACATAGGTTGTTGACAACCTTGTCAAGTGCATCTTGGTTCAAACATAAAAAAGTGCCCAGTCCTGTCAGTATTTTGACAGTTGGAATTGGTTTTGTATGTGTCTCTATGGCTGTGTTCACACATAAAAGGTGCACATTTCCGATCCAGTCAAGTAAAGCTGATAGAAAAATGATGCAGATCTGACAAGACAGTAGTGGACCAGATCGGAAATGTGCAGATTTATGTGTGAACCAAGGCTAAGGGCTAAAGGCTAAAACATGCTCTGACCATATACATGAACCATTATTATAATATTGAAATGCTATGAGAATATGGCAGATTCTTTTCAAAGTGCAGACACAGATAGGAAGGAGCCTGTGGGGCACTCTGCTATACATAAAGATTTTAGCGCTGATTTTATGTCAGTTTTTCAAAGCACATTTAGCTTTCCTATATATTCTAAAGAGAAGAATCTCATTCCTCCCCCCCCCCCCCCATTACAAAAATAGGACTATTAACAATACAAGCTTCTGTAATACAAACTTCGAAGGAGTGAGTTGGCTGAGTTTAAACAATTTACCTGCACAACTAATTGCCGTATAGACCTTCTCAGCGATGCTGCTCTCTTCCGAACAAGGTTTTAACAGTGCAGCTGCCAATTAGCCACATTTTATCTAAATATAATAGATTACTCAAGCTTGATGATCCCAATTAGATAGGATTTACTTCTACATCGTCCTTATTTTGCTTTTCTTAACGTTTCTCTGAGATGGGGTCTAGACCACTATCCTGCTGAGCAGATGGAATAAAAAGGACAGCTCATTTTGACTGGATTCTTGCATATGCAGTTTTTAAATTTTCTTATCAAACATTAAAGAAAATTTATGTCAAACAGAGCAGCATCCTTTGAAAGTGTAGGGATGCAGCCCCTGGTAAGCTTGGCATGCAGCTCAGCCAGATGTATTGCCTTCACAAGATGCTCTGACGTAGGGAAACAGCCAGGTGCGTCTAAGCGGCTAGATTACATCCCAGTTTGTCATTCAGAGTCTGTGAAAACCCAGCAAAAATAGAATACCTCATTAATGACATTATCATTCCGCCTACGTATGGACAGCACTGTGCATTTCACTAGCTAGTTTCTGACGCAGGATGCTGCATTCTTGTTGGTATGCATCTCTGTGCTCTTACTTAGTGGTGTCTGCAGTAGCAGTTTTGGTCGATGTCTATAAATATTGATAAACAAATAAAGAAATAAGAAAAAAAGAGTTTAGAGGGTCACTAAGTTACTGCCAAAATAAAAAATGGCAAGTCCATGATGAAAAACTACTCACTTGGAGAAGTTCTATTGCTAAGTCCCTCGTCAAAAATGAAGTCACGTTCTGATAACGTACAAGACTTATGTGTCCATATAGATTTACACAGATTTAGGAAGCATAGACGAGAGAAAACTTCTAACAGGCTCATCAGCACCATCCAGGAGTAAGGTGCTGGGGCTAGCAAATCAGTGAGCAATTAATAAAACTACTGGTTAAATAATTCAGCTGCTAAAAGGCAATTGCTAATCCCAACTTCTGCCTCCTCGGTGGGGCTAATTGGCTCAGTAGGAGAGTCTTTTGTTCATCACTACGAGAGAAATTTTGGATTTTCAGCTACATTAGGCTCTATTCACAAAGCATTACCGCATTTGGTGATGCTGAAAACAGCTGATTTTACCGATCCCCTTCCCAGGGTACAATTCATATAGGTTTACTATCTCCGCACAGAAAATCACAGTTCCCAACTAGTGAAGTAAATGACCGACTTGTGCGGTAATTACCTCTGGAAATGTCAAGAAATGGCAATTCACAAAGATTTCCGCATTTAATTTACCGGCCTAAAGTGTTTGGGTTTTTTTTCCAGCTTACAGCAGCTGATCACTGGCCCTCCCCTGGCTGTCTCTGTGCGGTAGATTTACATAGTTACATAGTTATTTTGGTTGAAAAAAGACATACGTCCATCGAGTTCAACCAGTATAAAGTACAACACCAGCCTGCTCCCTCACATATCCCTGTTGATCCAGAGGAAGGCGAAAAAACCCTTACAAGTTATGGTCCAATTAGCCCCTAAAGGGAAAAATTACTTCCCGACTCCAGATGGCAATCAGATAAAATCCCTGGATCAACATCATTAGGCATTACCTAGTAATTGTAGCCATGGATGTCTTTCAACGCAAGGAAAGCATCTAAGCCCCCTTTAAATGCAGGTATAGAGTTTGCCATAACGACTTCCTGTGGCAATGCATTCCACATCTTAATCACTCTTACTGTAAAGAACCCTTTCCTAAATAAATGGCTAAAATTCCTCCATGCGCAGATCATGTCCTCTAGTCCTTTGAGAAGGCCTAGGGACAAAAAGCTCATCTGCCAAGCTATTATATTGCCCTCTGATGTATTTATACATGTTAATTAGATCCCCTCTAAGGCATCTTTTCTCTAGACTAAATAAACCCAGTTTATCTAACCTTTCTTGATAAGTGAGACCTTCCATCCCACGTATCAATTTTGTAGCTCGTCTCTGCACCTGCTCTAAAACTGCAATATCTTTTTTGTAATGTGGTGCCCAGAACTGAATTCCATATTCCAGATGTGGCCTTACTAGAGAGTTAAACAGGGGCAATATTATGCTAGCATCTCGAGTTTTTATTTCCCTTTTAATGCATCCCAAAATTTTGTTAGCTTTAGCTGCAGCTGCTTGGCATTGAGTACGATTATTTAACTTGTTGTCGATGAGTACTCCTAAGTCCTTCTCCAAGTTTGATGTCCCCAACTGTATCCCATTTATTTTGTATGGTGCTAGACCATTAGTACGTCCAAAATGCATGACTTTACATTTTTTAACACTGAATTTCATCTGCCATGTATGTGACCATATAGCCATCCTATCCAGATCCTGTTGCAATATGACACTATCTTCCTGAGAGTTGATGATTCTGCACAAT
This sequence comes from Hyperolius riggenbachi, assembly GCF_040937935.1. NCBI lineage: Eukaryota > Metazoa > Chordata > Amphibia > Anura > Hyperoliidae > Hyperolius > Hyperolius riggenbachi. The sequence continues at coordinate 543,234,351 of NC_090646.1, forward strand.
TTTGTATCATCTGCAAAAATAGCAACACTCACTACTGCATCTACTAGGTCATTAATAAATAAATTGAAGAGCACTGGACCCAGTACAGACCCCTGTGGTACCCCACTGCTAACAGTCTCCCATTTTGAGTATGATCCATTGACCACAACTCTTTGTTTTCTGTCCATTAGCCAGTTCCCTATCCATGTACACAGACTCTTTCCCAGTCCTTGCATCCTCAACTTTTGCACCAGACTTTTGTGGGGAACAGTGTCAAAGGCCTTTGCAAAGTCCAAGTATATCACATCTACAGCATTCCCAGAAATTGAAAAAAATCATTATTTCTCATTTTTTGGCCATTATAGTTTGAAATTAATACATGCTACCATAATTAAAGCCCATGTATTTTATTTGCCCATTTGTCCCGCTTATTACACCATTTAAATTATGTTCCTATCACAATGTATTTTATTTGGAAGTCAAGGTGCATTTTTTCAATTTGCGTCCATCACTATTTACCAGCCCATAATTAAAAAAATATATATTAATATACTCCTTTGACATGTATATTTAAAAAGTTCAGACCCTTAGGTAACTATTTATGTTTTGTTTCTTTTTTTATTGTAATTTTTTTTGTATTAAAAATTGTATGTGGGTAATTTTTGATGTGGGAGATAAACAGCTAATTATAAACGTAAAAAAATGTATTTATTAAAAAATGGATGTGTATGTAGTTTTACTATTTGGCCACAAGATGGCCACAGTGAAAAAGTCCTGGAAGCGTGATCGTACGCTTCCAGGAAGAGGAATGAAGACGGGGAACTTTTTGATACTCAGAAAAACCGCAGCATCTGATGAGACGCTGTCCGCTTTTCTGCGGGGGGCTTCGATCAATGAAAGGAATCTATAATCCCTTTCATTGATCGCTGGGCTAACGGCCGGCGGCGGGAGCGCGTGCAGCCCGTGGGAGTGTGCGCAGCCCAACTGGACGAGAATGTTCGTCCAGTTGGGCTTAAGTGGTTAAAAAGCAAGTTCCGCTTGCAGGGACTAATGGATAAAATTCTGTACATAGCCTCTATGGCTCCAGGTCAGCTATACCAGATCTGAATATCCATTTTCAAATTGCCCAAAAAAGGTCTTTGTATAGGAAGTCTTAAAAATTACTTGCCTCCTTGCCATCCTAACAAACATCTGTTCTGCTGCAAGTCCCCTATGACCGTGCAATCCATACAGTACACAGTCCGTAATGTACGTATGAAAATTTCCCTAAGGTGAGATCCACAAGTAAAAAAAAAAAAAAATGTGTATTGAAAATAAGCCGCAGCTAATACAAGGGATTATGCAGTGCACACTCTTACCCAGAAATGAAAACTGCATTTACCTTTGACAACTAATTAAATATTTACACATTCACCAACAAACTCATGTATGGTAGTATGCTTGGTTAACTGGAGTGGGACTCTTGGATTATGCCTGTTGCATAATCCTGTTTGGAGAAGCAGGTAAATGAAAGGAGAAAGGGAAGAAGATAAAAAAAGATGAGAAAAAACAACTACTGTAGAAAAGTGAGGAAATGGGGTGTAGATAAAAAAAGAAGATACGTTTTTATAAGTTTAAACCCTCTGCCAAGAACACAGGCTTGTTGGACTTTTTTTTTTTTTTTTTAAAGATCTCAAAAACTATAAAAGATCCAACAATATAATTTTCATGTCCATAGGCTGTTGTATGGAGAGGCTGGGCGATGTTATTGTCTGGGAAACAATAATTGTTATCTTCAAAACGAAAGCAGCACAAATGGGCGTAAACGTAGCACTAACCAAACAGGATGGAATCTTCATTTGTGCTGAGTGGAGGGGGGTGGAGGGGTGGTCAGCTTCATGGAGCTCTCTAACAGAGAATGGAATCCTCCACTCTCCACCTGCATTCCTTTCCCCAAAAAGAAGTGCAGAGGTTGATCTCATCACTAAAGGGTACCTGAGTTGAAGTAAGAATTGACATTTACTTGGGGCTTCCTCCAGCCCCATGTACACCATAGCCTCCCTCTTCTTCCTCCATGGCCACTCCATTAATCTGCCATCTTGCCCGGTATTAGGACTGCAGTTGTGCTAGTCAGGGTCCACTGCGTCATGCGCTACTGAGCCCCCATCACCAGGAGCGTCCTGGAGAGTACTATCTCCACAGCTGCAGACTGCTCCCGGTGATGGGAGAGCAGGGCGGGTAGAGCATGCATAGTAGATCCCGACTAGCGCCACTGGAACCTAATACAAAGCAAAATTACAGAATAATGGAGTGGCTGGGGAGGAAGACGAGTGAGGCAACGGTGTCCATGGGGATGGAGGAAACCCCAGATAAGTTTCATTTCCTTTTCTTACTTCGGCTCCGTTTTCTTTATGGTAGGATATGTCCTCAGTCTTGAAGGAGTTAAAATACCGGTTGTGCACTTAAAAGAATCCAGAGAAGTTAGTGAAACTGCAGTCATACTTCAGTAATAAAAATCTAAACAGCACATGGCCATTATGTTTCACAAAGGCAGAGCTAAAGGCGTTCACATGCTTTCTCTCAGCAATTTGGCTCTCAGGCCACATGCGGCATAACAAACCTTTTTACTAGAACATACTATTATAGGCCCACTAAGTGATACACTCAAAGCTGAATGGTACTTAAAGTACACATTAGTCATCAAAAAAAGTAGTTCTCATCCGCATTATTTCAGAACCTCCAAGCAGATTACATAAATTGAGAGCAGAACTTGACTGTTAATCTATACCGTAATGAAAAACAGGTTTATTGTATATAGCTGAAAAAAGGTGCACAATCTATACCTGGTCAAGAGTCGTGACATCACTTGCTACAGCATCTGGCGGGCGATTGGGTGGGTCAGCAGTTGGCTAAAAAGAACAAACGAAAAATAGTTTTAAAAATGTAAAAAAACAACAACACAACCCATACTTTAAAGCAGAAATAACTATTCTATTTCATATACATGACAAACCTAATTAAGGTATACCAACGTACATCATTCCAGAAAACTTGTAGGCAGTTATATCATCAAATAGCATTTACTACAGAAACGTACTGTACTTCCTGATTATGGAGAGTTTAGCTATGTCCCTCAATCCTAAAGCCACATAGCAATAAAACTAACTAAACAGGATCTAATCAAATAGGTGTGTATTGCTTATGTAAAGAAGGACCAAGAAATTGAGTGCTGTGTGCATTGTAAAGCCCAACTAAATTCAAAACAAAACAGTGTAAATCCTGATAAAGTTAAAATGGTATGAAAATAAAATATCACCTCTGGTCTAAAACGTTAAATATAGCATAAAACTAATAAATAAAAAGATATGACTTTTTAAGTTACTTAAAAAGTTGATGATACAAACTTCCACTTCTCTCAGAAACTAATTGAAAAGATGTCCACTCTAAAATGATCAGATTGTCTTGAGCTGTATTTGACAGAGTAAATAAAGCACTGATGCTTTTGCTCTATCTATGGGGTAGCAGAGAACTTTCACTGCATTGATTTGCAAATACTGAATTATAAGACATTCTGATAATTAGTCGAGCAGCAAGCAAGGTTATCAGTTAGGCCCCGTTCACATCATCAAATGCGGATGGCCGTGCGTTCAGAATGCAACGCGTACAAACGCACACTATCTGTGTTTGTATGCGTTCCGTGGCTGATACCATTCACTGAAAGTGAATGGGTCAGCCGCATGTTTTGTTAAAAAATGCGTGCAGCATGCGTTCCCGGACCGCACATGTCCGGAATACATGCAGTGTGAACATCAGACAGTGCAGTCTATGCACTTTCTGATGTCGTGCATGTCTGCCTCCTGCACACATTGCCGAAATCCGGAGGGCAACACCTGCAGTGTGAACCGGGCCTTAGCTTCAGTGAAATAATTAAGGAATTAAGACACCGGGCAGAGCTGTCTGCAGGAAGAAACGATCAGCCTCACAGCCTGTCACTAGTATTCAGTGGATGAGAGCTGCAGGGGGACAGAAGGTAAACACACAAATGATCTCTTGAGATTCAAAAGGAAGGCTGTATACAGCCTGCTTGTGTATGGATGTATTTTCTATGTGTGGACATACTGTACATCAACCTACTTCCTGTTTTGGTGGCCATTTTGTTTGTTTATAAACAAACTTTTTAAAACTGTTTTTGACTACTTTTAATGCGACGGGGAGCGGCAAAATTGTGACAGAGGGGAATAGGAGATGTCCCCTAACGCACTGGTATGTTTACTTTTGCATGATTTTAACAATACAGATTCTCTTTAAAACAGAATGTGTTTACATAAGGAGGTACTGTATATATCAATATTAACCACTTTAACACTGAGGGTTTTTTACCTCTTTAGGACCAGAGCAATTTTCCCCTGTCAGCACTCCTCCCATTCTTTCACCAATCACTACTAAGCACAACAAAATGATCTATATCTTGTTTTTTCCCACCAATTAGACTTTCTTTGGGAGGTACATTATGCTAAGAATTATTTTATTCTAAATGCATTTTAACCACTTCAGGATCACAGGTTTTTCCCCTTAAAAACCAAAACAACTTTCACATTTCAGCGCTCCTCCCATTCATTCAGCGATAACTTTCTTGTTACTTACACTGAAATGATCTATATATTTTTTTTTCACCACAAATTATGCTTTCTTTGGGTGGTAGTTTTTGCTCTGAATTATTTTATTTTATATGCATTGTAAAGGGAATAATAAGGGAAAAAAAATTATTTCTCATTTTTCAGCCATTACAGTTTTAAAATAAAATGTGCTTTGGTACATAAAACCCACACATCTTATTTGCCCATTTGTCCGGTTTATTACAACGTTTAAATTGTGTCCCTAGTACAATGTATGGTGATAATATTTTAACTGGAAATGAAGGAGCATTTTTCCATTTAGGGATTTTTAATACTTTTTCACTTATTACAAGAACTTTTTTTGAAAAAATATACTCTCATGACATCCGTATTACAAAAGTCCCTAAGGTAACTATTTATGTAAAAAAAAATTTAAATGTAATTTAAAAAAAAATGTTTTAACAAGTGTTTTATTTCTGTAACTGTGGGGGAGGGATGGAAGGGGTTAAAAGTAATAAAAAAAAATAAAATAATAATAATAATAAACTTTCTATGGAAAACAGTATAGTGGCATAAATAGGTGTATTTTACTTTTTGGCCACAAGATGGTGCTATTGAGACCGTGTTTCTATTAATAGAACACAGCCTAACACAGAAGTGTTGGGTCTGAGAGCTTATGCGATGTTAATAAGCTCTCCAAAGACACGGGAACGGTGATCGGGATTGAGAATCAAAAGATTCTCACATCCTGATCACAGATGGAGGGGGCGGCGATGGTGGATCGGCGGAAAACAGCGCAGGGATCGTGAATGCGACGGTAAGGCAGCAGTACGCATATCTACCCCCCTGATCCGCACATGACGTTTAAAGGGGCGTGGATATGCGTATCAAGGATCCTAAAGTGGTTAAATTGAAATAAAAAAATGAAAAAATTCATTTCTCAGTTTTTGGCCTTTTTAGTTTTAAAATAAAACGTTGTACTGTGGATAAAACCCACACATTTTATTTGCCCATTTGTCCTGGTTATTGCAACATTTAAAATATTTCCCTAGGACATATATGTCAAACTTCGGCCTGCGGGCCAAATCTGGCCCTCAAAACCATTAAATTTGACCCTCAAGGGATCTCTCCACTTTGCATTATGTTTGGCCCTCTCTAGAACACCAGGGACGCTATATTGGAGGTGAATCTCTAGAACACCAGGGAAGCCATATGGGGGAGGTAGGGGGAAAGCACTAGACACCAGGGAACTGTATGTGGGAGGGAGGAGGACCACTAGACACCAGGGAACTGTATAGGAGTTAGATGGGAGCAATTAGACACCAGGGAACTTTATAAGGGAGAAATGTGGCTAGTGGATATTGAGGTTGGTCCACGGCTAAGTCCCAGTGCTCAGTTTCGGCCCACTTTGTATTTGAGTTCGACACCCCTGCCCTAGGACAATGTATGGCGCCAATATGTTATTTGGGAATAAAAATGTTTTCAGTTTTGCCTCCGTCACTAATAACAAGCCCATAAATAAATACATTAAAGGGACTCCGAGCAGTGCAGAAACTATGGAAAGATGCACATCATTTTAAAGCTCTCTTTCTCCTCTTTCCAATGATATATAAACCGCCACCCTACGCCTTTTAGTTTTCGCTATTTTCGCGATTGAAATTACAGCGGCCGCGATTTCGATCGCGAAAATAGAGAAAACTAAAAGGCATAGGGCAACGATTTAGGTGTTGTCAGAAAGAGGAGAAATAGAGCTTTAAAATGATATCCATCTTTCCATAGTTATATTGTATTACACAGGGCGACTTTTTGTCAAAGTCAGCAGCTGCATTCAGCAGAATGGAGCTCCTGACACTGGGGAAAGTGTCGTCCTGTGTAATACAATATAACTATGGCTTGATGGATATCATTTTAAAGCTCTCTTTCTCCTCTTTCTGACGACACCTAAATCGTTGCCCTACACCTTTTAGTTTTCTCTATTTTCGCGATCGAAATCGCGGCCGCGGCAATTTCAATCGCGAAAATAGCGAAAACTAAAAGACGTAGGGTGGTGGTTTATATATCATTGGAAAGAGGAGAAAGAGAGCTTTAAAATGATATGCATCTTTCCATAGTTTCTGCACTACTCGGAGTCCCTTTAAAAAAAACAGTAATATACCCTCTTGACATACATATTAAAAAAGTTCAGTCCCTAATGTAACTCTTTATGCATTTTTTTATGGATGCCGAAGTTCATTGACACAGGGACTTAGATTAATGAATGGGAACTGAGTTCTCCCCGCTAACGGTTGGCGACGGGAGCGCGCTGGTGCAAGCAGCGGCACCTGCCACTGAAGACGAATATTCACAGCCCTGGGACTTCAAGTGAAGTTTTTCCGGGCCATGATTACACTGCACATGGTGCAGTAAGTGGTTAAACATGATCCTGCCCTCCTTAATGTGGGCATTTAGCAGTAATTTGGATGGCAACACCAAAGTCATGTGAATAACATATACTGCCGGCACTCCAACCGATGCAAACCAAGCAAGGTTTATTCAAACAAATCCAACATTTCATATCTTAACAGTGTTTTATCTGCAGAGATCTTGTGCGTGCAATCTCTAAGGAAAGAATACTTTGAGGTTCTAAAATGCTGGATATGTGTAAAAAAACCCGTTGGGTGTACAACTGTTGGACTGCCAAAAATACTTCAGAAGCAGACTTGTAGCAGGACTTGTTCACACTTTATAACAGGTGGGGGTGGGGGAGGAGATTAACCTAATCCATCTTGACTTTTCTTCATATTGCTAATTGTCAAGCGTTTTACTGTTGTATTAATGTAATTGTACGGATCCAGATGGCCTATATTGTTGTATGGATTTAACTTTTTAATAAAAATTACTAAAAAATTAAATAAATAAAATAAAAATAAATGGCAAAATGTATTAGCTGGTACAACTCTGAATTCTAAACTTGAGCTCTTGGAATTGTGATTGAATGCTTTTGGTCACCACACTCAGCAGTTTCCACTTGGCCCTGTAGAATAATTCTAATGGTTTACTGCTCTAATCCTTATCAGAAGCCAGTGACAGGTACGCAGCGCTATGGACAGAAGCATGCAGAAAGATTTCCCTCGGTTACTTCCACTGATATTTTTTAATGTCCATAGATGAGAGATTGCAATACACGCAAGGACATGAAAGATGGAAAAACAAATAAATAGATTTTCTTCCCCCCTTCCAGAAGCTCGGAGGGCAGCTGTGAAAAAATATGACATAGTATTGTGAATTTTACAGCAAGAAATAAATGATTATGGCCCTGATGCTTAGCCAGAAAATGGATTTGTACTAAATGTCTAGCAAGAAAATGGTTTTGCATGCCTGACAGATATTTAAAAAAAAAATCCACTGGTGGGAATAAATACAGTTAAGTGACTGGATGTATTGAAAAATGTAAAGGGCTTTCAAAAAGGGAACACAATAGCGATGTGTACAACTGAGCTGGAACGGTTTAACCTGAAGACCTTTTATAATCACAAACACTGGTCCGAACGACAGCCGGGGGCCCCAGGTCTCTCTCACTAGTTCCCTGGAGGTGAGAGGTCCAGGGCTTGCCCTCACTTCCCTCTAGGTATCGCATGGTGGTTTGGAGGCCCCAGCTAGTGAGAGAGACCTGGGGCCCCCGGCTGTCGTGCGGACCAGTGTTTGTGATTTTAAATTTCTTTTTTGCAGTTTCCAGGATGTGGTTGACAGGTGAGTGGTTAGGGAGGGGACCGTGTGGGAGATGTGCCTACACGGGGTGTCCCTGTAAAACGATGCAATCTACGATTGCATCCAACCGAAGCCTCTCACCTGAATGCTAATTTATGCAATTCCTGCTAGATTTGGTACAGCAGGCAAAGGGTGTATGACAGTACACCCGATTGTCTGACTGGCGTTTGCTGACCAGATAAAGGCAGGAGATTGCTCTAGCTGTAAGTTAGCAACTGTGTGTTTGTTGCTGAAGATCTTTTATATCAATAGTATAATTTGTAAGATGCATTTAAAGCTTCCTAATTGTTGCCAGCGCAACCAGTTCAGCTGCTGACTACTTTAGGTCAGCAAAACAACCATGGTTTATCTCCACACGGAATCACACAGCATATGTTCACTTTTCATGTTCTTTCTCATTTGTTATTTTTGTACGATTTAGAAACTGACTGCAAGAAGAGGGAAGGAGCAGCTCATAGGAACGGATGAAAGCCGTAATTCAGAAAGATAAGGAAGGAGGAGGCAGGGGCAGCGTTACTAGGGGGGAGATGCCGGATATGAAGGAGATCGGCTCCAGAATCAGCACAAATCAAGCTGCTACACATGATATCAATGGAAAGATAGAATGTACATTTTGTACACAGTAGAGAGGAATGGCAGCGCATCTAAACCAAGCTGCACCTGACTGACATTATCTGCATAGAGCTGCAAGGCCTCTTAAAGACACAACTCCACTCATTCCAGATGAGTCAGCACCATCAAGTAAACTCATTATTAAAAATCTAAAAACATGAGGTTCTCTGTATTTAAATGCAGGAAACATTTTTTTATGATTTTGCAATAGAGACTAGAGATGGTTGGCACCAGGTGCTGGCTGACCACAGACTCAAAGTGTTCGCTCCTTTTCCTTAGAGTTGTGCTCACAGTGACTTGATCAGATTTGTAGTGGAGAAGAAAAAAAGATGGAGCACCAGCTCTGCTTATTAGGTTTATTGCGGACACTTTGGCAATACAGGCATACCAGTTTAAGGGATAGGTGTGGATACCGGCCTAACAGCCGTTTCGCAGCTCCTGCTGCTTTCTCAATTGATACCTCTGTTGCCTTTGAGAAAGCAGCAGGAGCTGCGAAACGGTTGTTAGGCCGGTATCCACACCTATCCCTTAAACTGGTATGCCTGTATTGCCAAAGTGTCCGCAATAAACCTAATAAGCAGAGCTGGTGCTCCATCTTTTTTTCTTCTCCACTACAAATTTTTTTATGATATAAGGCCCGGTTCACACTTGCACTGAAGTGCAAATGGATCTGTGAAAACTGATCTGATCACTGGTCGATTGGATCAGTTTTCACTCCGTTGCCACTCCCTTCTCAGTTCAGTTCCCCCCCCCAAGTGTATTTTTCTATTTAGAATGGTCCGTTTCTCCACTGGTGTGAAGAAACTTTTCGTTTTCTTATTGCCCCCAATGCAGCACTTTGGCTTTTGTTTCCGTTTGCTAGGCTCAACAGTCCGGAAAAATTGGTGCTGCAGGAAACTTGCGGTCCATTCAGCGGATTGTGCAGAAAGGCTCCCGTTTGAGCGGACAGATGTGAACGGATCCATAGGTTAACATTGGATCAGTTCCAATCTGTTTCGATCCATTCATGGACCATTTTTAAATGCTAATGTGAACCGGGCCTTAAAAGGAACTTAAAGGAATACTTTCAATGTATGCATTTATTTTTAAATGCTGTATGTTGTAGCACACATTAGGACAAGTACTAGGAGCGATTTGATTCCTCACACAGCTGTTCCTCTCAGCTGTAAAATCCTCCGTCAGTTTTGGCGTCAGTGTTGGATACAAAATGTATCTAATACTGACTGCTCCCAGAGGGCTAGACCATGTCTCTGCACAGGGGAGTTGCTATCAACTCCTCAGTTTATAGTTTAATTATCACCTTGCTGAAATATTCTTATTGATATGGTGGTAAGGGGTTAAAGATTCTAGCAATGTGTGTTTATTATCTTTGCTTCTCTTGACTGATAAAGATACTAATAATGCTAATTGTAGACTGCCCCTCTCAGCAGCTTGTAAAGTGGATGCAGCCTGGAGTGAATCACCACAAGCAGGCAGCCAGTCTGAGTGTAAACACAGACTAGTGTTATAGCTAGTTATATTCCAGCAATATTACAGCTCATTTAGTTACCTGTTACCACCTCAGATCAGCCTGTTTCTCCTCATGTCTCCTGCATGCTGTGAGTGACACAGTGAAATATATTTGTGAGTTGTGTGACAGAGTAACCAAGCAGCTCAGGGTGACCCAAACTACTATGAGCTGTGTGAGAAATTAATTTTTAAGCAGGGATAGCGAGAGAGAGACCTGGGTAAATAAATAAAGTGCCCCTAGCACTAGTGGTAATGTGTACACTAATATAGAGTATTAAAAAAAAAGTCGTTTCAATCGATAGTATTCCTTTAAACTGAGAGGGCTATGGATATTTCCTTTTAAACAATACCAGTTGCTTGGCAGTCATGCTGATCTCTTTGGCTGCAATAGTGGCTGAATCACACCTGAAACAAGCATGCAGCTTCAGATCAGGTGCTTCGGTCAGAGCACCTGATCTGCATGCTTATTGAGGGGATGTGGCTAAAAGTATTAGAGACACAAGATCAGCAGGAGAGTCAGGCAACTGGTATTATTTTAAAAGGAAAAATCCATATCCTTCTCAGTTTAGGTTCCCTTTAAGAGCTGATTTTTACAGGATGGTACTGACTCGACAGTGAATTGCATATTGGAGACACTTGAGTGTGCACAAGTGCCTGGAGTCACTGCACATCAGACAACTACCTTGATAGGTGCTAGCCACAAACATATTTGTACTGATTACAGTTGAGACAGGTGCTAAACACCTAAAGGAGGATGAAAATTTGCATGCAAAGGATTTCGTACTAGACCCTTCCACCGCAATGAGGTCATCATGTCAGAAGGGACCCTAGCAACTAGACATTGAAATGGAGGAAGGGGTGCATTGCGGACTGCACACAGCCCTACGTTCTGTTTGAAATTACTCAAAAAATTGACAAGCAAACAAAGGTGTTGACCTGGGAGAAGCTAGCCATTAAAATGGAGGAAGGGGTGCAGCATGGACCGCACACACCCTTCCAGGTTTTTTACACAATAGAAAGATAGAACTTACATTTTTGAACACCGTAGAGAGGAATGGCAGTGCATCTAAACCAAGCTGCACGGGTGCAGTCGGGTGCAGCTTGGTTTAGATGTGCTGCCATTCCTCTCCGCTGTGTACATGAAAATAATGAATCACAGTTTGGGTGAGATTTCTGTTTTGTTTACGGATTTGCAACCAGTGTTTCTGCAGTTTTTTGCACTGAAGATTAGTGAATGCAGCAGAGCAGGGAGAAACAGGTGCAGGGATAAAAAGGTCTGGGGCACTGCTCTTACTGAAAAGCCAAGATGGAGATTGATCAGTTCCCACCATGGCAGATCTGCCTTCACCGCTTGCCATGCAAGCTAATTGCTCTAGGTCTCACAATGTGTATCGAAGAGGTGAGGATCAGAAAGGTTAATATCATTCTGGTGCAGCTTTCAAGTAACAGCAGAAGTGGCTGAGAGCTGTACAGATATTGGCAGAGGACCATCAGTAAAGGTATACAGGAAAATCCAGGGTGCAACTAATTTAATGGCTGGTAAAAAAGGTAAAGAGGAGGGGGATCAGCAATGTAGATTTGGTGAGGGGGCAGGCAGACTATAAGAAAAATGGACTGCTCATACTTTGTTAGATCGGCTTTGCATCACTGTTTTCACTGCTGGTGTTGCTTTTCAACCCCATGGAATCACCTTAACATATAAAGCTCCTTCATAACACCTAACCCCAACACATCCTTGTTGTGTAAACCCCAATTATGATGCTTAACCCAAGCCTTCATATAAACTTCTGCCTGAGTTATGTAACTCTAAAGCCAACTTCCTCTACCCAATAACTGGCAACTAAACACTACCCTTTACCTGTGGTCACCTTTTGTCAACATCCTGCATACCTATTAAACTACCGCTGGGAGATTTGGCTGCTGGGTAAAAGCGGTTAAAAGGCTTACCCTGCTCCTCTGTGCAAGTCCCGGCGGCGTTAATTACTATTCCCCCTCCAGATTGCCGTGGATAGTGGGGAAAAATGTAATTTGTTTTCCAGCTGGCGACCGAATAACAGTGTTTTTAGACCAATCTGTGCTCCGTGTTTTGATGGCGCCCAAATCACTTGTTGAGTGCTGCTATAGCCGTAATTCCTATTATGGCCTATGGTGGCGCCGGCTGAGCCTGAAACTACTGTATTGTTTTTACAACGCTCGCAACCCCCTTCTTATGCACTTCAGCAATACATTCATTGCTAGCATTCTGGTTTTATATTTCCCAGAATCCTGTGTCTAGTCTACTACCCACTACAGCTACTGAATGTCTTTTAGAGATGGCCCGAACGGTTTGCTGGCGAACTTGTTCACGTGAATCCGAGCGGTTTGTGTTCGCAGCAAACCGCGAACACATAGCGAGTTTGACCCGCCCCCTATACCACATCATTGGGCTAAACTTTGACCCTCTACATCACAGTCAGCAGACACATGGCAGCCAATCAGGCAGCACTCCCTCCTGGACCCCCGCCCCCCCCCCCCCTATAAAAACGCTGCTGCGTCGGCCATCTTCTCACTCTATCTGCTGCCTGCTTAGTGAGAGAAGGGAGAGAGATTGCTGCAGAGATAGGGAAAGCGTTAGTTAGGTCTTGTTAGCTTGATCCTTGCTGATATTTGTTGCTAAAAAGCACCCCAAGGAAGCTCTTTTGAGAGCTAATGTTCTTGTGATGTGTTTTTTTTTTGTGTGCCACCGACACTGACTGCATATACAGCCCTGTCTGTTGCAGGTGGCCCTTGCTATACTGTGCCAGGCCCAGCACACTATTATACCAGTGACTGCACACTGTTTTATATACCAGTCAGTGCATACCTTTCACTGCATCTGTGTGACTTCACACTGTATTATACCAGTCAGTGCATACCTTTCACTGCATCTGTGTGACTGCACACTGTATTATACTAGTCGTTGCATACCTTTCACTGCATCTGTGTGACTGCACACTGTATTATACTAGTCGTTGCATACCTTTCACTGCATCTGTGTGACTTCACACTGTATTATACCAGTCAGTGCATACCTTTCACTGCATCTGTGACCACACATTGTATTATACCAGTCAGTGCATACCTTTCACTGCATCTCTGTGACTGCACACTGTATTAGTCCAGTCAGTGCATACCTTTCACTTCATCTGTCTGACTGCACACTGTATTATACCAGTCAGTGGTATAATACCACCTCCTTCAGGTGCAGCATCTTCAGCCATTTTATCCCTTTCACCTTCACAGCCACCCTCCTCCACTCCGCCTCTCACCTTGAGCAGTTCCTGCTTCTCTGCCCATAGCAGCCAGGTGTCCATTAACCTCCCTGGCGGTTAATTTTTTTTGCCAAATTGGCAAAAATCCTTTTTTTTAATTTTTTTTTTTGTTTCATGTAAAGCTACCAGAGTGGTAGCTACATGAAACACCACTAGAGGGCGCATGTGTCCCTCTAGTGCGATCGTCGCCGGCACTAATAGCAAACAGGGGAGCGCGTATATAATGCGTTCCCCTGTTTGGCTTCTCCTGTCGCCATGGCGACGATCGGGATGACGTCATGGACGTCAGCCGATGTCCTGACGTCAGGCGCACCCGATCCAGCCCATAGCGCTGCCCGGAACTCATTGGTCCGGGCAGCGCAGGGCTCTGGCGGGGGGGGGCCTCTTTCGCCGCTGCGTGCGGGCGATCGCCGCAGAGCGGCGGCGATCAAGCTGTGCGCGCGGCTAGCAAAGTGCTGGCTGCGCGCACAGCACTTTGAATGGGGCGAATCGCCCCAGTAGAGCCGGAGAAATCCTCCTGCGCGGCATAGCCCGAGCTCAGCTCGGGCTTAGCACCAGGGAGGTTAAGGAAATCTTTGAGCGGAAGAAGCTAATGTCTGCCAGTCACCCCCTTGCCCGGCATCTGACAGCTGGCTTAGTGGAACTGTTAGCTGGCCAGCTGTTACCATACCAGCTGGTGGACTGAGGCATTCCGAAAATTTGTGGCGATTGGGGCACCACAGTGGAAGATACCAGGTCGTAATTATTTTTCTAAAAGGGTTATACCCAGACTGTACTGTGATGTTGAAAGGCAAGTGGTGTCATCTCTGACACACAGCGTTGACCACAGATGCCTGGTCTGCAAAGCACGGTCAGGGCAGGTACATTACTTATACAGCACATTGGGTCCTTCCTTGGATGTGTGGTGGTAGCAGTTTCTCAGGCTACCATTCCGGACCGGAATCGAACCCGGTATTCTTGCCTGTTACCCGTGGTCACCACGGTACTGAGAAAGTACCATGGAAAGTTTATCACACAGTTGAATGAATGGCAGATTTGCCCTCCATAACAGATTCTCGTCGAAGGAACTGCACAGACAGCAGAAAAAGTAATTTAAAAAAACAGATGTAAGCTTTAACAATGGTAGAGAAAGAACCATCGAAAGTCTGAGCAGTGATGAACCCCTGGACTACTGGGTGCGCAGGCTTGACCTGTGGCCAGAGCTGCCACAATTTGCCATCCAACTTCTGGCTTGCTCTGCCTCAAGCATCCTAGAAAGGACCTTCAGCGCAGCTTGAGGCATTGTCAGTGAGAAGAGAAGTCGCCTATATCTAAAAAAAAGTGTTCAGTCCCTCACCTATATCAAAATGAATGAGGCATGGATCCCGGAGGGCTACTGCCCGCCCGAAGACTAAGTCAGTCCCCACACACAGCATCTCTGCCTACCGGCAGCTGTTGCCCGCCCCAAGGCTAAGTCAGTCCCCACACAGCATCTCTGCTTGCAGGCCGCTTGACTGCCTTCTGCGCCACCACCAACAGGGTCAAGGACTCCAGGTGGACTCCAGGCGGCCGCTACCAAAAAGAATAATAATTTTTCTGGAGCATGTACATGCCTGCCTAATTTTTCTGGCTGAACTGCAGCTGCAACAACAAAACAAAAAGCATGTGCATGTGTCCATTCCACTTCGCGATCGTTACATTGCCACGGTGAAGAGGCTTGCATATCACAATGAAGCAATGACCCATATGAGTGTGTTGGGGGGGGGGGCACACAAGATAATATTGTGGACAGACCAAATTTGATCAGCTGGACAGTCACAACGCCATCGCCTGCACTCTCGTCACTGTGCACACCAGTCCAGCACGTCCATCACTACACAAACAGCTGTTTGCAGTGCGTTACACTGTGAGTTTGGTCTGTCAGTGTGAAGCAGTACACTACTTACACTACCTGCTGATCCATGTATACACACGCAAGATGTTTCAAGCACTTTATGCCTCCAATTTACGAATGCAGTGTGATTTCTGCCCTTTAGGGATTATAACCCTGCTCTACGTCAAATACGTAATTTTCCCAGGGACTTTTGGCGTGTATCCCACTCCGCCATGCTCACCTCCAGGTGTTAGATCCCTTGAAACATCTTTTCCATCACTTTTGTGGCCAGAAACAGTGTCTGTAGTTTTTCAACTTCGCCTGCCCGTTAAAGTCTATTGCGGTTCGCCGAGTTCGCTGGTTCACGAACTTTTGCGGAAGTTCACGTTCGCGGACCTAAAATCTGAGGTTTGCGCGATCTCTAATGTCTTTTGCCACTAACTTTTTCCTCAAAGTTGAACCAGGCACGCAACCCACTGAACCAGAAGGTACCTGCTTTGTGCTGATGGGCCGAAGGTTTACTAAGAATTTATAAGTGGACTGTTCCTTACAATATATCACAACCTCCCCTATGCATCTGTTAGAACAGTCACACGGAACCTGAAGCGAGACATACAAGGAGGCTGTCATATTTATTTCCTTTCAATCAAAACCAGTTGCCTGGCAGCCCCGCTGATCTGTTTGGCTGTGGTAGTGTCATGACACACCTAAAACATGCAACTAATCCAGTTAGAAACATCTGGTCTGCATGCTTGTTCAGGGTCTATGACAAAGTATTAGAGGCAGAGGACTTGTATTGTTTAAAAGGAAATAAATATGATGGCCTCCATATCCCTCTCACTTTAGCTTCCCTTTAAGCAACCCTTGTATAAAAGAGAACTGTTGTCTTATCTCTGCTGAATAGCAATGACATCAAATGTTGAAACATAATTCATCACAGTATTATTATTCATTTTTCTCTAAAACAAAACTCCATGTGGCACATTTGCCTCGAGAGATGCTTAGCTCTGTAGCACATACCATCATTTGCAAGTCAAATAGTACAAAACAGTAGAGTGGGAAAGATAACGCTGTACATTATTATATTGAGGCATAACAGAATTTCAACACCGCAGATGGTTTGCAAGGATCAAGAGGAATCAAATGTGATCTGTGCCCATCAGGGTCCTTAACTGATGAAATTATACATAGGTAGGTTTATCTTACAATGATGAGGATTTTAATCTTACGTAACTGAGCATGTTAACCTTTTATTGGCACACACTTTATCTGCAACACCAACAGCAACGTGATATAAACAAAAAATGAACTAGGTTCAAACAAGGGCTTAACATGGTCCATTTCATGGAATGGACATGGTGGATCCTTTTTAAGGCATATGATCCATTCAGATACAACATGAGGTGTCCACTGCATTGATGGAATGCAAAATCCTGTCCTGCACAATCTTTCCTAAGAGCAGATGGAAGTGGGGGATGTGTCATAGATAGCATTGCATGCCATCTGTGACATGTCTGATGCAACGGGGATAAGGGCCCTTTTTCACTTAATCAGTTGCTCTCAGTTAAAACGGAAAGAAAACTGATTTTCAAAGTAATGCCCATGTTTTCCTTTGGCACCTTTCACACTTAACGCGTTTTAACTGAAATCTTTGTCACAATGCACTGCTATGGAAAAAATGCGTACTGCTGAATGCTCTGGTGGTGCTCTGGGGGATATCTCAAGCTCACTCCAACCTGAATTATCGCGAATTCTTTCTGTTTTAGGAAAGCAAACTTTTGTTTTTCTTAACACCTTAGTAAGGGGGCTTTTAGGACCATTGTAGTCCCTTACACACCCCAATGAGTTCTGGGTCACCATGAGCTTGCAAATAATTCAGACTTCATGCAAACTTAAAGCTACTTATAGGCAAACCAAACCATCAACTCTGAACTTGCATTTCACGGACCATCTCTACAGTCATGTAGAGCATATGCACGAAAAACAGCACTGTGTGCATTGTAAAGGACAACGGGAATGAGAGGAATGTGGAGGCTGCCATATTTATTTCCTTTCAAGCAATACCAGTTGCCTGGCTGTCCTGTTGATCCACTGCCTCTAATACTTTTAGCCATAGACCCTGAGCATGAATGTAGCAGATCAGCTCTTTGACATTATCAGATCTGACAAGATTAGCTGCATGCTTGTTTCTGGTGTCAGACACTACTGCAGCCAAATAGACCAACAGGGCTGCAAGGCAACTGGTATTGTTTAAAAGGAAATAAATATGGCAGCCTCTATATTCTTCTTACTTCAGTTGTCCTTTAATGGTAGTCTGCTTATGCTACCTTGACATGCTTAACATCATTGCTATTGCTGACCTACAAATCATTAATAAAGAACGGTTAAAAAAAAAAAATCAACAAACATACAAGAGTTTATGCAAAACTGCATTTAAGCTTTACAAGGGCTGACACCTCATCTCTTTACTTGCAGACAAACACATAAGCATCCAGGTCAGCTAGGTTCAGCCTATGTTTACATGCACTAAATTTGAGCAAGTTTGATACCTTGTGTCAAATGCCAAAGATAACTTTTCTGTTAGAATGGAAAACGCCTTTAAAAGATGTTAAGTGCGTAAAAAAATACAAGTTTGGAAGCGGTTTGTCATAACGGCATCCCTTAAAAGACACATGCAGATCTGAGTGGCCTACAAAGTGTGGCTGCTGGGTATAAAACGTTGCGACAGAGCTGAAGTGCATTTAATTAGCTGGTAGTTACTATATATCTTCTCCTCACCACATTTCCCCCTCGCAAGAGGGATAGCTTATGGCAGTGCATCCCACATCATCCTTGTTGTAAAGCCCAACGCTGCAAATAACACTTTTATTACCCAATTTGCTGAAATAAATGAAATGGCAACTGGAGAATGACGCCAAGAGGTTAAGTAGCCGCGATTCTATGCGCATGATACGGATATGGATTTCTAAGAATGCTTTATGTTTATATGACCTGGAAACAGCCGCTTTAGCAGCAGTATTAATAGCAGATGGAAACACAATTATCTGAAATAACTTTGGCGTGCCGTTTTACGGCCCAAAAATAGCATTCTTGAGTAGATAAACTATTTAAATAAAGACTACGTATTGAAGTTTAATTAGGAAATCTGCACTCATTTGCCCCATAAAGTCAGAATGGGTTGATAAAATGAATTTCGTTATTCTCTGTGTCAGGATCATAAAACCTGCTGGAGTGGATTTTCCTTAAACAGCTCAATTTTGGGCCTGCGAACTGCTAAATTAAAAGTTCTGCTTATATCCAGAGGGTGTACATAATAAGAAATGAAAACGTACTGGCGTACTCCAAGTGGTGACAAGTTAGAAGCCTAGAAAATATTTCTGTGCAGTAAGAATAGTATTGCCACATTAGCATCCCCCAATACAGGAGTAGACAATAACTGCAATATCTGCAGTGAGCTCCTGCAAAAGCCAGCCTCAGGACTTTACGCCAATCAGCTTTAGGCGGTCTTGGGGCTGCCGCCTCGGCCACGCCCGTCAGTGTGACGCGGTTGGCAGTAGGTTAAAAGGAAATAAATATGGCAGCCTCCATATATCTCTCACCTCAGGTTCACTTTAAGGTCCAGAAAATCCCTCAGAGTATTTTCACACTATGGCCCTTATTCAATTCATGTTATCTCCTAAGTTTTCTCCTGGTGATATTTTTAAACCTTGTCAACAAAATGCCTTTTAATCTACCAGCAAGCAAGATGAGTTGCAAAGAATTTTGCGAGGGACAACTCCTGAAGTGGCATAGCATCGAGTTAGTTTAGACCCCACACATTCTGTCAAGCTTATGTAATATGCATTTGCTATGCTATTTTAATCAGTCAATAGACAACGGGCAGCCGGTATATACAGCAAGTCTGGTGCTACCTTGTCACCTCTTTTTTCTGTTGTATGGACAGTACTTTTTCACTGACTTTTTGGTACTTTTTCAAATGCAAAGTGCTGAAGCGCACTCAGCACTTTGAAGAAAATGGTCCTTTATTAAATTCATTTTTTCTAAGTTTTCTAATAGGAGATAATTTATCTTTTGTTTATTGTATCCGTCGTATTGTAATATTCAGTTGAGGGCCGTTTCCCACTGGGGCGCACCGCTGCCGCCAATATGCAGTGTGCGTGCGTAAGCCTTATACCCGCCGCGGAGAGCAGCGGTCCACGAGGAAGCTACTTTAGCGAAACAATTGTCGACCTGACAGGTCTCTGTGGGTGGTACGATCCGGTGGAACGGTGATGTATTGCTGATACATTTACTGCACTATGTTGTCTTTTGAATGCGAAGCTTGCTAATAAATATGGCAGTTTAACACCAGCTGGTGTCCATGTGAGGACGTTGTTTTTTGATGCCAATATGCAGTGTGAAGCCAGCATCAAACTGTAAGCATGGCACTGCCATTTTTAGGCTGCACTGCTTTATCCATTTCAAGGAACTTTCATCTACTAACAAAATACAGTATTCTAAAACAAAGAGCTGTACAGTAATCTGTATTCTTCCAGGTCCAGCAGCAGTTGCTGCTCATAGCAAAAATAAAAACCAAACCAGCAAGTACAGAATTCTGTAAGTTTACCAGGAAATCCTAACTTGATCTTTGTTAACTAAAGCAAAATGGACTAATTAAAGACATACACGGTCTTTTCTCACTCACACATTTAAGCATCAGCAAAACCAAGCTAGAGAATTTGCCAAAGCCGTGTGTAAAATCCCTTACACCCTGCGGGCAGCATGGCACCTTACTGCTACTGTGCATATATTCCCACAGATAAAATGATATTTCTCACAGTGCCAGCCAGGATAAGGCTGTAAACATACAGGAGATCTGCTAAATGTTATTTAAAATGTGTACCTACCTCCTAGAGATCTTTACTTAAACTATCCAGCAGCTGAACAGTCCAGGTTTTATTCCCTTTATAGTTCTCTAGAGGCACACTACAGATAGCTGAGCAGAGCTCCTGACAGCTAATGGCCATCACCTTAGATGGATCTGAATAGGTGTTACATCCTTTCCCTTCATGCTGCACTTACACACTAGATGGCTCTGCTAATTAAAATTGATTCTATATTTAAAATTAATTTAGCAATTTTTCAGTAAAATGTTACTTAATCTTTTCAAGCTATCTTTTTAAAGAAAACCTGAACTGAAAATTAAAAGTCAAAATAACCATGCACAGGTCATACTTACCTCCTGTGTAGTCTACTCCTCAATCTCTTTCTCCTCTCTTGCATTCCATTTGTCCACTGTGATCAAGGGAATTCTCCGTCCTCCGTTTTGAAAATGGCCATTACCCCATAACGGCTTCCTGGTCAGCACACTGTTAAACTGTAACATCGCCCACTTGAGCCATAGGGATACATGGCACATCAGTTGTCCTCTCAGCTATAACTGACAGCAACTGATATATTTCAGTTCTGACAAAATGTTGTCAGAACTGGAAGGGATTGTTGTCAGAAGAAAATGGTGAGCTTCTGAGAGGAACTGATGGCAAGGTAACTATGTAATGTTCATTTGAAGTTACCTCATGTGTTTATTTTAAATAATTTTTCTCAGTTCAGGTTCACTTTAAGGAGTTTCCAGAAATAACTGACAGGTACATCACAGTGGACAAATCCAACTGTCATTCATGGGTCACAACTATGACTGGATGCCATTGGGAGTACAGCAGGGATCCTGATTAGGATAATGAGGAGACTGTCATTTAGTGCAACATGCTAGTTCCATGGCAAGCATCTGACAAACAATGTTATATAAATAACCATGAATACTAATAGCTGAATACTAGTATTGGGCAGTCTGATGCAGGACCAAGCCGAGGCAGAGGCGAGAGAGGCTCCAGCCTCGGGGCGCACAACTCACTCAGCTATCATTCTCCTATTGTGTTTGAAGCAGAGAGAAATATGAAAAGGGGATACATGGCAGTGACTGCAAGCCAGATAACTAGAGATTTAGGTGTTGGAGGGGTTGAGGGCCCTAAGGAGCCTCTTAGTCTAATAGCCAACAGTGTGTGACGGCTGGGGTGGGAGGGATGGAGGGGCGCACTTTGGTGTCTCAGCCTTGGGTGCTGGAAGACCTTGTCCCGGCTCTGGTGTGATGACACAAGTATTTTGCAATTCCTTTTTAACTTTCTGCTCAGAAATATGGTGAAAGAATTTCTAGTCAAAACAGATTTGCCAAATCGTCATTAACTACTAAGATGATTAAAAATAAATACTGTTAAAAATAAATACAGTACCTGAAATGGTTAATAAAATGTACTTTGTTTTCCAACAAGAAGTTGCATAGCACTCAGTTCCCCCTCCTGTGCAGGAGATTTTACTTTGATGTAAGGACAGCAAAACAAAGTGGTGATCACAGTGATGTGACAGCTGCAGGTATCCTGAGCAGCAGACTGCCCTTTTGGGCTTATTGCTACTAACTGCAAACCATGACTGTTTTCCGAATGCGATTTCAGATACGGAAATTGCAACCTACTGAATTCAATAGCCTGTATCCAAAATCGTATATGGCAAAATAAATTGCGCTAGTTTTCTGCAGACTGCATACAATTCGGCTGCGGCTTTACATCAGCACGGGTGCCATATCTGATTCAGAAATGGAAGCAGCACCCTGTGGAAATAGGCTGGAAATAGGCACATACTCTCCCCATAACTCTCTCTTAATTGAAATATAACTCATCAGGCCAGGTCACTTTCCTCCACTTTAATTTACCTGCATCTACTATATGTCACTACAGTGCCTCTTTAAGAAGACAAACTGTGCATCCCTGCAAGATTTATGGTGCCCATACACGATACAATAAAAACGTTCAATTTTCCCGTTTATTCGATCTAAATGATCTAATTGAATGAAAGTTGAAAATATTTTTTTTTCGATCAAGAAATTCGAACGATTATCCCGTTTTTTTCGGGAAAAATGATCGGACATGCTGGAAAAATCTTTATATTCGATCTAACAAAATAATCAAACTAAATTATCTAATTGAAAAATTGTACCATGTATGGCCACCTTTAGAAAGAAAATGCAGAGAATTAGTACAGCCCTTCCAAGGGAGGAGCTACAAAGACAATGGGATAAAAGCACCAGTTAAATGCTGTTTTGTGTGCTATTAAAGCAGCACAACTTAGTTATCCCTCATGCACGCAACGCAAGCTAGTGGCAGCGTAGCGTCCATACCTAAGCAATGGTCAATGCTTTCATTAGCCACTACTACATTAATTAATGTAGTAGCGGCCGTGCTAGTGAGGTATAGCGGAAGTGATACGTCACTACCGGCGGCTAATGAAAGCATCAGCCATTGCTTAGGTACGCAAGCTACACAGCCATTAGCGCACATAGCATACAAGAGGTATAATTAAGTTGTGCTGCTTCAATAGTGCGCATAACAGCATTTAACAAGACTGAATCAACCTCATTGTTCCAAAAAAAGGCGTATAAAAGTTCTTTGCATACCCCTAAAGAAACCCTACTTGGTGCCAACAGCGGTTGTGATGACTCTAGCAGAAGGGCCACAGGCTTATCACTTCATAGGATCACAACGATTTAAGCCTGTAGCAAATACTGTCCAGACACTGGCATATTCTCAGCAAAGCAGGTAAAAAGCGGGCATACGGCAAGTGGTTAAAAAGTGCACTGCATACAGCAGCAAGTTATTAGCGACTTTTGCGGCGCTCACATTATAATAAGAATGCACAATATTTTATAAAGGTAATAAAAAGTCTCAATATGAAAATCACTTAGTGGAAGCCTCTAATGGGGGGGGGGGGGGGGGGGGGTGTTTAAGCACCACAGGGGGGAGGGTTAAGGGTTAGGTATTGGTAGAGGAAGGGTTCCATGTGAGAGTTGGGGTTAGGTCATAGTAAAATTTTGGTTAAGATTACCAATATTTTACTATCTGAATTTAGTAGTAGAATATCAGTAATTTTACGGATATTTTACGAGCAGCAACATACGGCACCCGCTTTTTTTTTGCTCCTTTATGACGTATGCTATTCTTAGCAGGGATGTCGGTTTAACATTGTTTGATGGCCCCCTCTTACTTTCCTGTAGGCCTACAACAATGAGCACCCAAAAGTGATATATTAAAAGGACCTCTCTAGATTAAATCTATAGAAGTTATTTGTGCCACACAGCAAAGCCGGCACCACATTTTGCTGAGACACAACTTCACAATCCATTTGTAGCACCTCATGAAAGTGAAATGTGTGATTACAGTGTAATAAGCAGACTAATAAAGAAGTGTACTCGGCATTGGAACAAGAATTTCCCGGCCTGAATAGTACCATAGGTGGTCTCTAGTTTTGCAGCCAAAGAGGTCAGATGCAGCTGTAATGATAGTCTGAATAGTACCATAGGTGTTCTCTACTTTTGTAGCCAAAGAGGTCAGATGCAGCTGTTGGACTATCTTTGTAAACAGAGATTAGACAATACATTTCTATGTGCCCAGTAGTGGTGTCCAGCTTCTACAAAAGCCTGGCACTTTCTGCACCTTATTATCCAGCTTTGTGGTCGGACCCATAGAAGTATGATTTAGCAGAAGA
The DNA here is from genome assembly GCF_040937935.1 of Hyperolius riggenbachi. Taxonomy (NCBI): domain Eukaryota; kingdom Metazoa; phylum Chordata; class Amphibia; order Anura; family Hyperoliidae; genus Hyperolius; species Hyperolius riggenbachi. Next base: position 543,258,506 of record NC_090646.1, read on the forward strand.
AGAAAATGACAAACAAAGTTCCATTAAGAAGCAACACCACTATTAGGCAGAAAGGCTTGTATTCATGAAGGCTTGTATTCATGAAAAGAAGTCCATCTGTGTACAACCTTTTCATGTACCTCCATTTACCACAAGCACAGCGGTATACTAAATAAATGCCATTTACTACCTAGATAAAAGGTCAGTACCCTTGGAGCTCTATATGTGCTGTTTAAATGAACTGCAACATGGATTTCCAAGTTTCACAAGAAATCTAAATCATTGATTGATGTTCATTCTTCTAGGTATGTATATTTTAGGAACAGGCAAAATTAATTAGGTAATGCTAGCCCTATGGAGCCCTTTTAATTTGCAACTTATTTCCTGTAAAAGGAAAACCAGCATGATGTTCAGCACTCAGAAATATGCGTTTTAAGCAGCTAACTGGCCTTTAATCTTTTCACTGTCACACTGCGGCCCACATTTCCCGGTCAGTGGCTGAGCAGGATTTCATGCTTTTTGCATATACGGATAATACAATTAGTACAGTTTTAAAACTCCATTAGCATTTCCCAAATCATATTTAATTTCTAAAAGCAAGCAAGTAATTCGTATATGGGACAAAAACAAAGACTTGTGTAACGATTGTGGAATTCTCTCCGTGATCAGCGCACAGGATGTGCGCTGACACTGCGGAAATCCTCCACAAGCGTATAATTTGCGGGAACCCAGCAGAAGGTGCAATGCACCTGTAGAGGGAAATTCCTGTCGGCAGGTGGAGCTGTGGATTGCAGAGGAACAGCTCCTCTGCCCTACCACACATGCCAGACAGGAATTGTACGAAGGGAAGAAACGCAATCGCAAGAGAGGCAATTGAGAATGAGCACAGAGACAGATTGTATGTGTGTGCACCAAACTAGTCGCCAACCCGCGACGGTGCACACACCCCAGCAGATATGAAGTAGGAACGCGATCGCGAGAGGTGTGATCACCAGACGTGACACAAGGCTACAGCAAGGGGGAGCACGAGAGTAGCAAAGGCACAGCAAATCATACAATGAGGAGATAAGGAAAATAACAAACGCTAACTGAACGCGAACACCGCACTCATTCACAACAGTGCACGCGTTCATGCGCGGTCTCCACGTGATAAGCACAATAAAGACAAGCACGCCTAACTAACCACTGACAGACAAACATGAAAGAGGACGCGAGCGCTTGCTTAACGGTTACCTCACCGAGCCTCCAGCAAGCATTCGTAGCAGACAAGACAGACACACGGAAACAGGGACAAGCGAGAGATAGGATCCACAGCACTAGCAAAAAGAGGCCAGTGCGATCCAGGGAGACAGAGAGATGGAGATCAGATGGATCCACAGCACTAGCGCTAGGCGAGTGCGATCCAGGCAAGACAGATAGAGGAGATAGCTGGTAGCAACCGCTGCTCCAGCTATACTCCAAGAACAAAGATCAGAACGACCTCCTGTCGACCACCGCAGGGACAGGACAATCGCAACAGACAAACAAAACAGATATGCAATCCTAACTGCACTAGGGAACCTGCCGAGTGCAGTCCCAAGAATTACTCTAAAGCTAATCTTTCAGACAATGAGCAAGGCTGACACTCTCCAGAGTGTTTCACAGGAAGAATCCTTATGACCAGCAACTTACTGTGGGAAACATAGCTCTTTATAGAGCAAGCCCACAAAGGATGTGGCTAGGCAATCTGCATGACAAACATATGCAAATTCCTCAGCAGCAAGCTGCACAACTGACAAAAGGTCTCTCTTCCAGAGACCTGCATAATGCAGACCTGAACAGTGGTCAAAAGGCTGCCTGCCTGCGCAGGCAGCCACGCGGATCCTCACAACTCGTGTCCCAAACTCCCCCCTCACACCACACCAGCGGTCTTGATCTAGGCACAGTAGAGAGGAATGGCGGCACATCTAAAATCAAGCTGCACAAGACAGACACTATCTGCATAGAGCTGCAAGGCCTCTTCAAGACACAACTGCAACAAAAAGCCCCAATTCAACAAGAAAGCTCTAATTCAACAACAGTAGTGTGGACAAGTGGTTTAAAGTGAACCCGAGGTGGGGTTCTGACAATGCTATCCGCATACAGAGGCTAAGTCTGCCTATACAGCCCAGCCTTTGTTGCTATCCAGATCCCCCTAAGTTCCCGTTGCGCTCTGCTATCCTCCATAAATCACAGCCGCGCTGTGCGGGCTGTGTTTACATCTGTACTGTCAGTCTGCGTGCTCCCCCGCCTCCTGCATCGCTCCGTTCCCTGCCTGCGTCTCTTCCCTCCAATCAGTGGGGAGGGAAGGGACGCGGGCAGGGACCGGAGCTATGGAGGAGGCGGGGGAGCATGCAGGCTGGGAGTACAGAGGTAAACACAGCCCGCTGTGACACACTGCGTGTCGGCAGCGCGGCTGTGATTTATGGGGGATAGCAGAGCGCAGGGGAAACTTAGGGGGGATTTGGATAGCAACAGAGGCTGGGCAATATAAGCAGACCCAGCCTCTGTATGTGGATAGCATTGTCAGAACCCCACCTAGGGTTCTCTTTAAGGTGCTGTTTAGGCTTCAGTCTCTTGGAGGTGTGGGTTCAAACCCCACCACTGCCAGTCTTCAACTTCTTTCTTGTACCACTAACCCCTATTCGAACTACTACATTCCTTCATAATCAACAAGAAAGTCTTCATCTACAGCCAAGCAAAGAAACCCCATCGCCCAGGAAGCTGTAGCCGACTCAAGAGGAAGGGAAAGCTGTATGATTCCACATAGTTCACACTAGAATTCCATGCTTGGAAATTAAGGTTCAGTGATGGGACCCTGGTGGTGTCAAAAATTTATTTTTCTTCACTCTGAATGAAAAGGTACCTAAACTGACATGCAATATTATGAGGTAAACATGAAACCTACTTTAGAGCTTAATGCAATTTAGCTTGTATTGAGACAGGTTATACTATGTGTTATGGAGACTTGTCCTTCCTCAGGTGTACAATGATCACCCCCAACTTGCACACTTACACAATGCACATAGCACCCTTAGCCTTAGGAGCTGAATACACCACACCTATACTAAGCCATGTGACTTCAGCTTCCCTATGTAGATTAAAATTCCAACTTGCGAGAGCATTCTTGATAGCTACTCCACACATTGTACAATCAGTCATGGATGTAATTCAGCCTAAAGGCATGAATAAGAGTGCAATAAAAGAAAAAAAATAGAATTGCAATGTTGTATAGTTGTGTTTTTTAGTTTATATGGACTTTTATCCATTACAGGTTAACTTATGGATAGTCAATACTTCAGTGGACATTTTATATATATTGACCGATTGTACAAAGTGTGAAGTAGCTATCAAGAATGCTCCCGCGAGTTGGACGTTTAAATGATTGTATATAAGGAAGCTAAAGGGTTAAGTCACATGACCCAGTAGGGGTGAGACGATGTATTCAGCTCCTAAGGGTGTGGTATTTTGTGCATTATATAAATGTGCATGTTGGTGATGCTCATTGTACACCTTAGGAAAGACAAGTGCCATAACATGTAGTGTAACCTGTCTCATTACCAGCTAAATTGCATTAAGCATGTGGTGTGCCGCCTCTTCATTCATTTGCCAAATAAGAGGTGTGGGATTGGCCACCAAATCGAGGCATTGGCACTAGCTTGCTGAGACTGCAGCATCCTTGGACCATTGACTGAATACACAGGATCTACTTTAGAGCTTGTCTGTGTTTACGTTTTTTTCTTGCATTTCAAGAGTTAAAAGATGGTGTTATCTTTGCAAATGTGGCAGTCAAACAGCAGTCAAATGCAGGCTCTTCAGAAAAGTAAATAGAAGGCAACACACTTATTTGTTTGCACACAGAGTCCTGATAAAGACATAGTGCTACATGCAAACTTCAAATAGTAATTAAATCTCTCCCCTGGGAGCTGAATGAACCAAATTCATGTTACAATTGCAGTTCTTAAACAAAGGATAAGAAGGTGAGACTTCAAGAATGTTCTATGTAGCCGTCCTGCTACACATACAATTGACTATCTCATAGATTTATCTAAGTTTAGGTTTGCTTCAAGTACTGGATAGAGTGGTACTGCGCGTACATTTCTTTGGATAGCACTGTATACGGTCATGTCACTCACCTGAGAAATACAGGGTTGTGTGCCAGAGTCCTTTTCTATTAGAAGCTTTTTGCAATCGGATTCCGACTGCAAAATGCTAGGTACTTTTAAAACTAACTGAAGCTGCAGGAATGTTTCCATTAGTGCAATGCATTTGTGATGTGATGTATTTTTTCCCCCAACTGCAATTGTCATTCCTGCTGCAATTTCTTTGCGATTGTTTTTGTGATCCGGCAATTTAGTCTTCTCCCCTATAAATATAAATAACATACAGCGTAAATAGTCTGTGCTTTTGGCCCTCAGATTTGTTCTGCAAAATGAGTCTGTTTCTCAAGCATGTATTGACATCTCACATGTAGGTGTGCTGGTTTTATTGGAACCTTACACTAAGGAGGTTTCTTTTTGTCTGAGGCAATTGTGTTAAAGGCTGGTAGTTGGAAATAAAGTGATTGTTTGTAGTGGCGGAGAGCCTAAGCTTCCCATCTGTGCAGCTAGACCTGGTCACTAGGGTCCTTCAATTTGGTGAGTCACCACTGTTCGGTGTGGTGGGGGGCCTGTGTAATGGCCCATACTCACGGGCTACTTTTGTGGCCGGTCGCTAGCACACGGGAGCGTGTGCGCGACAGGCCGGCGACAGCTCGTCGCCAGGTCCCTCCGCGTACACACGCGGAAGAGGGATTAGTGCAGCGACGGAAGCTGTCACCGACGTTCCTCCCCCTCGCCGGAAGCGTTGTGTATTGTGTATTGGTTGCTGTCGCTAGTCCGCATACACACGCGGACTAGCGACAGTTGCGGCGAAGTTGTGGCGACAGCAGCGACGAGCGACGGTTCGGGGTGCGCGCCTCATACTCACGGGCGACCTGTCGCCGCAACACGCGCGTGCCATGTGGTTGCAGCGACAATTGTAGCCCGTGAGTATGGGCCATAAGAAGCAGACAAACGGAGCAACAGACACATTTTTGCAAGAACTAGCTGAGGGACAAAAGCACAGCCTGTGCTATACGTTATTTATATTTATTTGAACATTGTTTAGAAAGTTGAAACAGAGGCACAGCAAAGGCATTATTTTGTAACACCTGGTATAGCTATTTGTTAATTTATTAGTTTTTGGCTAAGCAAAGCATTAATTGTATTGTAAAACAAAACAAAACAAACAAAAAACATTTCCACCTGTTTTTTTCCCATACCCTCAATTGTGCCATACACCCGTCGAATCATGTGAAAAATCACTGTAGTGGAAAATGAGAGAAATGCAATTGTATGGTAGATGGATCCTGCTACTTAGTCAAAAAATCTGTCAGCGTAGTGGGTGGGTGGTTCAATAGAGGGCACGGTGAAAAAAGAGGGTCTGTTGTGAGATGTGCAGGGCAAGGGGTGCATTTTTGAAGAATTTGGAGTCTTTCAATCTAGGGTAGAGAGAAAGTCTCCTCCTCCTCTGTTGCTTCAGTATGGAACCTGATTGTTGTGGATAGTGCCTGGTTATGGTGCAAACCAGCGATTCCCGGACTACAACTTGAAATACTGCTGGAAAGTTTTTGATTGCTGTGACATTCTTATGGGTAAGAGATTTGTTGAGTTTTTTTTACTGTTGCTCTACTTGAACTTGTCTGTAGAATGTATGTTGAAAACACATGGACACTTACCATCCCTGAACTTTTGATACTTACCTATTAGTGTAGGGGCTGCAGGTCCCCAAATGAAATAGTGCACAGATTATCAAGTATAGACTATACTCGTCTCAACTTCAAGGATCTGAATTGGCATTGGGAAACCTTATAAGCAATGAAATCTGAATGCAAAATAGAGTGTTCTCCTATCCCTACTACCCCAAATGAGTTCTCCAATTTGTTCAATAAAACTTTTCTGCATGTTACGGTAATAGCCACCTTATGTATTGTTGAACACTTGGTGAAACGGAGGTTGGCTGCGCTGAGGCTGTATTGTTGTAGTTATGGGTCCGATGCACTATGCCACGGTAACAAATGTGCGGCGTAACATGTGTAAAAGGTGGTGCTCTGCCTGACTCTTAGCAATGAGAAATAGACATATTCTCCCACTGCCCAACTGTTCAGCCAACTAACCCTAAAGGCCCATACCCAACTCGCAATTCTGCCTGCTATTCTTCAGACAACCGGCGATTTTTTTGAGCCACGAGCGGTCATTTCCACAATTTCGCAACATGGGTGCAGGCAATTAGGCAAACAACGTTTTACGATGCGTGTTGATAATGACTGTCACGGCGGATCGATCTTTAAGTTCCCCGACGACTCCCACGCAAAGTGCCACGATTGTTTGAACTCTCATTCACACCTGTCGTGTGCCGTTACGTGACATCACTTGTTCCCTCGGGCAGGAAGATAGATCGGGGAACCTGGTTCTTCAGGAGGCGTCGCTGTGAGGTTCCTCCGCTCCATCGTTAGGTGAGTATTCAGCTTAACGAGTCACTTAGAGCCGGCAGGAAGAGAAATGCAGATTGCAGCAGTGTACTTTATATTACTGCACAAACATTCTGTTTCATAAATAGGATAGAGTTTACATCTCACACTGCTGCTATATGTAGCATTGTAGTGCTGTACATAAAGTGGCGGCTTTCTGCTGCTATATGAACCGCTGTCTTAGTTTACAGTAAACAAGATATAGCATATGTATACACATAGTCATACTACAAACAAGCATGGCGTTCCTACCATTTTTAACCCACTGATCAAATTCTGCATACATGGAGCGGGATGCCCTCTGAGTTACTATATAAAAGAATTCATGGTGTGCTTTTTGTCTGATAAGAACTGCAACCATTGTATCTTTCTGCCTTTTCTGTGAGTCTAATTTATTGCCTTTAGTCTTTATCACTCCCTACTGTATTTGTTATTGTTTAACAGATGCACATATCGCTTTGCTGTGTATGACTTATGAGCATGCAGCAATTTCCTCCTCATGCTATTTCTTTAATCCTTGTGTGATGTCTCCTGCCTATTGTAGCTGTATGTAACCTGTTATGTACTTGCAACTGATCTTCTATTTTTATAATTCCAAATCCGCTTTACCTCATTATGAACATGCTGTGCTCACTAGACAGCCTATAGAACTGAGCTCTGTGCCAATCAGCGTGATGTGTAAAGGCAGCTAGATTTTCACACATTCGCTAGTCAAATAAAACTGATTTTAGCTACAATTACAATTATCCAGTTCAGTATTCGACTTAATTACATTACCTTTAGCCTTTCCCAAGCTTGCATGGCATCAATTTATTTCCAAATTGTCGCCAATACTGAACAAAGACAATAAGCCTGATTTTTCTATGGTACTCCCAGGTTGGAGATCATTAACCACTTCGCATCCAGACCTTGGTTTTCCCCTAATGGACCAGGCAGTTTTGATGCTTTAGTGGTGTCCCTTTTTAATCAGCAATAACTTAATCTGTACTCGTGCCACTTAAAATGATCTATATATCTTTTTTTTTCAAGACAAACTAAGCTTTAATTGGGGAGCATTTGGTACCAAGTAAAAATGTTCCTCTCTATGCATTGTAATGGGAAAAAGTGGGGAAAAAATGCATTATTTCTCAATTTTAACCAATTTAATGAAAAGTGCTATTGACATAAAAACTGTGCCACAAGTTAAAGTCACCCCAGTATAGATATCCAGATGTGTCCCCAGCATCACTTCCCCCCCCTTCCCCCCCAGTATAGCCAGACGTGTTCCCAATATCAGCCCCCCAGCATAGCCAGATGTGTCCCTTGTGTTTGCCACCCCCAGAATAGATTGACAGATGCACCCCCAGGAATAGTGCCCCTCTTTATAGCCAGATGTGTCCCCGGGATCAGGATTACTACATTATTGCCAGATGTACCCCCAGGATTAGCGCTGCCCCCCCCATTATAGCCAAATGTGCCCCTAGTATTTGATTATGGCCCCCCAGGTGCCCAGATGTGCCAAATTATTAAATCCCCCTCCTCTTAGTTAATCAGATGCCCCCCAATATGTACCCCCCCTTTTACATATCCTACCCCCCACCCCCCATTATTGATAGCCAGATGTCCATTCCCCCCCCCCCCCCCATCAGGCAGGCCCTCTGTGCAGAAATCATAAAAAAAAAACCTCCAGCAAGCAGCCTCACTCACCTTACCTCATTCCTGCGACTATCCTGAAGTCTGAGCCTCCGATCCCTGCTCTGCAGTCAGCCATGTAATGCTGGTTACCCGGGTAGTCGGCAATACGCAGCTGAATGCAGAGCGGGGAATGGAGGCTCAGGCTTCAGGATAGTCGCAGGAACAAGGTAAGGTGAGTGAGGCTGCTTGCTGGAGGTATTTTTTTATGATTTCTGCACGGAGGGGGACAGATGAAGGATCGCTGCAGTTGACTACTGCAGCGATCGTTCATGGGAGGGGGTGGACTAATTGGCTACAAGGGAACATGTTCCCTTTTACCAATTAGTAATGCAGCAGAAAGTGCCAGGGGGTGCGCTCTGAAGCGCACCCGATCGTGCACAGCAGGGCTGCAAACGTAGTCAGTATATCTACGTCATGGTGGCTTGGAGGGTGCCACAGATGACGTAGATATACTGTAGCAGTGGAGAAAGTGGTTAAAGGACAAATGCAGCCTGCAAACCTGAGTGTATATAAAATCTGCTGCTGTTAGATGGTAAATGTCTGCAAACCTTGCCCGATTCATATCAATCCATAGCTGGCTAAGGGTCTCACACTCTGCAGGATCCCAAATTAAAATATTGGCCAAGAAACTGTCTCCACTGGGTTTGTATGTTCCTCAGGTTTCTGAGAGATGCCTTTGTGGGACTCCTCCTACATCCCCAAAGCATGCGAACATGTTAAAGTCGAAGTAAACTCAGAACTTTTTTTGTGCCCTCAATGATTAGCCACAGTATGATACCATTTATTGAAGAGGGGGGGGGGGGGGGGGAACTACCATACTTGGTTTCACTGACATGGTTAAAGTGGACCCAAACTAAAAATACAAGATTTCAGAAATAAAATCTATTTTCTAAATTATAACAATAAATAGCAGCCTTTTTTCAGCTGCATGATGACAAATATAAAATATTTTACATTTAATGGAGGAACCCCTCCCTTCCTTTCATTTTGCCGGGACAGAAACCGACAAACTGGTGAGTAGCCGGTGTCTGGCAAAGGAGGAATTGCTAATGGCTGCCACCTGTATAATCCTAGTTATAAAAGAGAAGGGTGAAAAGCATGCACTGAAATGCTCATAGGCTTGAAGGAGTGTTTATTTATCTTTGTATGTGTCAGAGTGGTGCAACTAAATATTTTGAATTAAAAAAATGTTTGGTTTGGGTCCGCTTTAAGCCTTATACCATATGGAGAGCTGCCCAGGTAGAGTTGACCTGTAGTCTATTCACAGTTGCTAATAAGAACTAATTAGACAGGTTTATCTGCCTAAGTGAACACAGAGGAAGTGATTTTTTACAGCAACTACAGTACAGGTCCTTCTCAAAAAAATAGCATATTGTGATAAAGTTCATTATTTTCTGTAATGTACTGATAAACATTAGACTTTCATATATTTGAGATACATTACACACAACTGAAGTAGTTCAAGCCTTTTATTGTTTTAATATTCATGACATTGGCATGCAGCTCATGAAAACCCAAAATTCCGATCTCAAAAAATTAGCATATTTCATCCGACCAATAAAAGAAAAGTGTTTTAAAACAAAGTCAACCTTCAAATAATTATGTTCAGTTATGCACTCAATACTTGGTCAGGAATCCTTTTGCAGAAATGACTGCTTCAATGTGGCGTGGCATGGAGGCAATCAGCCTGTGGCACTGCTCAGGTGTTATGGAGGCCCAGGATGCTTCGATAGCGGCCTTAAGCTCATCCAGAGTGTTGGGTCTTGCGTCTCTCAACTTGCTCTTCACAATATCCCACAGATTCTCTATGGGGTTCAGGTCAGGAGAGTTGGCAGGCCAATTGAGCACAGTAATACCATGGTCAGTAAACCATTTACCAGTGGTTTTAGCACTGTGAGCAGGTGCCAGGTCGTGCTGAAAAATGAAATCTTCATCTCCATAAAGCTTTTCAGCAGATGGAAGCATGAAGTGCTCCAAAATCTCCTGATAGCTAGCTGCATTGACCCTGTCTAGTGTTGGGCGAACATCTAGATGTTCGGGTTCGGGCCGAACAGGCCGAACATGGTCGCGATGTTCGGGTGTTCGAGCCGAACTCCGAACATAATGGAAGTCAATGGGGACCCGAACTTTCGTGCTTTGTAAAGCCTCCTTACATGCTACATACCCCAAATTTACAGGGTATGTGCACCTTGGGAGTGGGTACAAGAGGAAATTTTTTTTTTAGCAAAAAGAGCTTATAGTTTTTGAGAAAATCGATTTTAAAGTTTCAAAGGGAAAACTGTCTTTTAAATGCGGGAAATGTCTGTTTTCTTTGCACAGGTAACATGCTTTTTGTCGGCATGCAGTCATAAATGTAATACAGATAAGAGGTTCCAGGAAAAGGGACCGGTAACGCTAACCCAGCAGCAGCACACGTGATGGAACAGGAGGAGGGTGGCGCAGGAGGAGAAGGCCACGCTTTGAGACACAACAACCCAGGCCTTGCATGAGGACAAGAAGCGTGCGGATAGCAATTTGCATTTTGTCGCCATGCAGTCATAAATGTAATACAGATGAGAGGTTCAATAAACAGGGACCGGAAAGGCTAACCCATCACAGATGTTCATTGTTCATGTTACTTGGTTGGGGTCCCGGGAGTGTTGCGTAGTCGTTTCCAATCCAGGATTGATTCATTTTAATTTGAGTCAGACGGTCTGCATTTTCTGTGGAGAGGCGGATACGCCGATCTGTGACGATGCCTCCGGCAGCACTGAAACAGCGTTCCGACATAACGCTGGCTGCCGGGCAAGCCAGCACCTCTATTGCGTAAATTGCCAGTTCGTGCCAGGTGTCTAGCTTCGATACCCAATAGTTGAAGGGTGCAGATGGATTGTTCAACACAGCTATGCCATCTGACATGTAGTCCTTGACCATCTTCTCCAGGCGATCGGTGTTGGAGGTGGATCTGCACGCTTGCTGTTCTGTGTGCTGCTGCATGGGTGTCAGAAAATTTTCCCACTCCAAGGACACTGCCAATACCATTCCCTTTTGGGCACTAGCTGCGGCTTGTGTTGTTTGCTGCCCTCCTGGTCGTCCTGGGTTTGCGGAAGTCAGTCTGTCAGCGTACAACTGGCTAGAGGAGGGGGAGGATGTCAATCTCCTCTCTAAAGTCTCCACAAGGGCCTGCTGGTATTCTTCCATTTTGACCTGTCTGACTCTTTCTTCAAGCAGTTTTGGAACATTGTGTTTGTACCGTGGATCCAGAAGGGTATAAACCCAGTAATTGGTGTTGTCCAGAATGCGCACAATGCGTGGGTCACGTTCAATGCAATCCTAGGCCGAAGAGGTCATAGCCTAGGGTCACAAAAACCTGTTTATTTGGGCAATTTCAATGGTAGTTATGCTGACGTACATAAATAGCAGCCATGGCCGTTAGCAACTTCTGAATTTCACGAAATGTCTCATGCAGGTAGAAGACATACTGTTAGACTTGGATTCCAAAGATGGGGTCCCTACATCTCTGCAAACCAGAGTTACAGGGGTGCAAAATTGGTAAAATCCCCCATAGGCTTTCATTGCCTCCCTATTTCACTTTCCAAAATCTCACATCTTTTCAAAGGGCAATGGCTCAGCAGTACCAAATTTTCTAGCATTGTAGGGACTCTTAGGGGGATCATGACTGGTGAGTTTTGCCACTGCTGAGCCATTGCCCTTTGAAATGGTGTGAGATTTTGGAACGGTAAATAGTAGGCCCAATGAAAGCCTATGGGGGATTTTACCAATTTTGGAGCCCTGTAACTCTGGTTTGCAGAGATGTAGAGACCCCATCTTTGGAATCCAAGTCTAACAATATGTCTTCTACCTGCATGAGACATTTCGTGAGATTCAGACGTTACTAACGGCCATTGCTGCGATTTATGTACGTCAGACTTGCCACCATTGAAATTGCCCAAATAAACAGGTTTTTGTGACCCTAGGCTATGACCTCTTCGGCCTAGGGGCCCAAAACTCACCAGTCATGTTCCCCCTAAGAGTCCCTACAATGCTAGAAAATTTGCCACTGCTGAGCAATTGCCCTTTGAAAAGATGTGAGATTTTGGAAAGTGAAATAGGGAGGCAATGAAAGCCTATGGGGGATTTTACCAATTTTGCACCCCTGTAACTCTGGTTTGCAGAGATGTAGGGACCCCATCTTTGGAATCCAAGTCTAACAATATGTCTTCTACCTGCATGAGACATTTCGTGAAATTCAGAAGTTGCTAACGGCCATGGCTGCGATTTATGTACGTCAGCATAACTACCATTGAAATTGCCCAAATAAACAGGTTTTTGTGACCCTAGGCTATGACCTCTTTGGCCTAAGGGCCCGAAACTCACTAGTCATGTTCCCCCTAAGGGTCCCTACAATGCTAGAAAATTTGCCACTGCTGAGCAATTGCCCTTTGAAAAGATGTGAGATTTTGGAACTGTAAATAGGAGGCCCAATGAAAGCCTATGGGGGATTTTACCAAATTTAGAGCCCTGTAACTCTGGTTTGCAGAGATGTAGGGAACCCATCTTTGGAGCCCAAGTCTAACAATATGTCTTCTACCTGCATGAGACATTTCGTGAGATTCAGACGTTGCTAACGGCCATTGCTGCGATTTATGTACGTCAGACTCGCCACCATTGAAATTGCCCAAATAAACAGGTTTTTGTGACCCTAGGCTATGACCTCTTCGGCCTAGGACTGCATTGAACGCGACCCACGCATTGTGCGCATTCTGGACAACACCAATTACTGGGTTTATACCCTTCTGGATCCACGGTACAAACACAATGTTCCAAAACTGCTTGAAGAAAGAGTCAGACAGGTCAAAACGGAAGAATACCAGCAGGCCCTTGTGGAGACTTTAGAGAGGAGATTGACATCCTCCCCCTCCTCTAGCCAGTTGTACGCCGACAGACTGACTTCCGCAAACCCAGGACGACCAGGAGGGCAGTAAACAACACAAGCCGCAGCTAGTGCCCAAAAGGGAATGGTATCGGCAGTGTCCTTGGAGTGGGAAAATTTTCTGACACCCATGCAGCAGCACACAGAACAGCAAGCGTGCAGATCCACCTCCAACACCGATCGCCTGGAGAAGATGGTCAAGGACTACATGTCAGATGTAGTCCCTCTCCCCAGTCTTCCTCCAGACTCTGGCACCTTGATTTCCGAATGACATGCAAAAGTTGCTTTCATCCGAAAAAAGTACTTTGGACCACTGAGCAACAGTCCAGTGCTGCTTCTCTGTAGTCCAGGTCAGGCGCTTCTGCCGCTGTTTCTGGTTCAAAAGTGGCTTGACCTGGGGAATTTTGTATTTTTGTATTATAATTTTGCTTCACCTGTAGCCCATTTCCTGCACACGCCTGTATACGGTGGCTCTGGATGTTTCTACTCCAGACTCAGTCCACTGCTTCCGCAGGTCCCTCAAGGTCTGGAATCGGTCCTTCTCCACAATCTTCCTCAGGGGCCGATCACCTCTTCTCGTTGTGCAGCGTTTTCTGCCACACTTTTTCCTTCCCACAGACTTTCCACTGAGGTGCCTTGATAAAGCACTCTGGGAACAGCCTATTTGTTCAGAAACTTCTTTCTGTGTCTAACCCTCTTGCTTGAGGATGTCAATTATGGCCTTCTGGACAGCAGGCAGGTTGGCAGTCTTACCCCTTATTGTGGTTTTGAGGAATGAACCAGGCTGGGAGTTTTTAAAAGCCTCAGGAATCTTTTGCAGGTGTTTAGAATTAATTAGTTGATTTAGATGATTAAGTTAATAGCTCGTTTAGAGAACCTTTTCATGATATGCTAATTTTTTGAGATAGGAATTTTGGGTTTTCATGAGCTGTATGCCAAAATCATCAATGTTAAAACAATAAAAGGCTTGAACTACTTCAATTGTGTGTAATGAATCTAAAATATATGAAAGTCTAATGTTTATCAGTACATTACAGAAAATAATGAACTTTATCACAATATGCTAATTTTTTAGAAGGACCTGTATATGCGGAATAAAGACTTTTCATCGTGTGCTGTGCAAGAGTTCTGGACCACTACTGAGGTGGGGGCATTGGATTGCGACCCCTCTCTGAACAGTTAATGCATGGATTTCATAATGTACTCTGCAGAAATGTTTTAACACTATAGAACTACATAACAATGTTTTCCCAAAACGCACATAAAAATAAACTGCAGTCATACATACCTTAGCCTTTGGTGATGAGCGCTTCCCACCAAATCCACCAGCTCCAACCACAAACACAGAGAACTGACTGTAGCAGATAAGATCATTTCCAGAGTAGGTCTTTGCTGAAAATTGAGAGACACTTGAGTACGAATTAAATAAGCTAAAAGAAAGTTTGATCATATAACACTCACTAATGTAAATTTGGAGCCAAAAACACTGCATCACACATTTGGGCGACAGAGGCTTCAGCACAGTACTCTGTGGCACACGATCACTTGTAGTTTGATCTGAGTATTTTATATTATGCCACTGCCTAAGCATGTGCAAAATAATAAACCAATGTTCATCTGACTAAACTCTAGATTACAATAGTCATCTCACAGATCACTCTAGGACTGGATTATTTAACCACAAAACAAAACTCAACACACATCTGGCGAGTGATATTTAATGTAGCCTAACCTCTTTAAAGGGATACTGTAGGGGGGGGGGTCGGGGGAAAATGAGCTGAACTTACCCGGGGCTTCTAATGGTCCCCCGCAGACATCCTGTGTTGGCGCAGCCACTCCCCAATGCTCCAGCCCCGCCTCCGGTTCACTTCTGGAATTTCTGACTTTAAAGTCAGAAAACCACTGCACCTGCGTTGCCGTGTCCTC
This sequence comes from Hyperolius riggenbachi, assembly GCF_040937935.1. Taxonomy (NCBI): domain Eukaryota; kingdom Metazoa; phylum Chordata; class Amphibia; order Anura; family Hyperoliidae; genus Hyperolius; species Hyperolius riggenbachi. Next base: position 543,273,565 of record NC_090646.1, read on the forward strand.
GCTCCCGCTGATGTCACCAGGAGTGTACTGCGCAGACACAGACCATACTGGGCCTGCGCTGTGCACTCTTGATGACATCAGCGGGATCGAGGACACGGCAACGCAGGCGCAGTGGTTTTCTGACTTTAAAGTCAGAAATTCCAGAAGTGAACCGGAGGCGGGGCCGGAGCATCGGTGAGCGGCTGCACGGGCACAGGATGTCTGCGGGGGACCATTAGAAGCCCCGGGTAAGTTCAGCTCATTTTCCCCCGACCCCCTACAGTATCCCTTTAAATTAGGAAGGGCATATTCATGGTAGACTACACTGGTATACCTTTGCTGTGTCAAATATATTTTAAAGCATTAAAATATCTGCACATTATCTGCACCCATACAAACAAAGGTAAACAATCCCAAGTCTTTGTGGATTGCAACATTATGAAATATTTGATGGTATTAATTATTATATTACAAATGAAGATGTTCTTATAAGATCACCCTCCATGAGATAGTGAGAAGTAGTGTTGTGCACTACGAGTAGCTACCAGTACCATAGGGGGGGTTAACTTACCTATGCTGCCGCCTATAGCTGATGCGTTCCACCTGCGGTCCATGTAACTCCACTACTTCCTCCTTCAAACTTGAATGAAGGAAAACAGTGAAGTCGGGCTCCTGCGACTGGGAGCGCTCTGCAACTGCGCTGTAGTTACTGCTCAGGCATTTTAGGAGTAGGTGGATAGATACAATTGTTTATCTAATTAGTTTCACCTTGGGTTTACGTAAAGCAAAATAGATGTGGGTTCCATAGATGTCAATGCTTAGCTATGTCATGACATTTGCCTTTTGCACTATTCGTAATGTGTGGCCCTGGGCCTCAAATTGTTTTCTCTACTGTTCTGTATTGCTATACAACTGCACATTGTGCTTTTTTTTTCCTTTTTTCTATTTTTTTTTAAATAGATTACTTTGTTAAAGTCATCAGATCAGAGAGCATTATCGTGAGACCTCTCCCATTACTTGACATCCTCCACTGCACCAGACTGCGCTCCAGAACATTGAGGATTGCCAACAACCCTTCACACCCTGGTCACCGCTTCTTTAGTTGGCTACCATCAGGACGCAGGTTCTGGGCCATCTCCACCAGAACTTCAAGACTCCTTTTTCCCCTCTGCAGTTAAACCGCGCACCCCCAAGGTTGCATTTCAAATAGACTTAGATGTCTAATGAAATTCTGCTTTCATAATTTTTAACTTAAGTTTTACATTTCATAATTTTTCTGTGATTTGTTGTACTATTACTGCACTTTGTTGTACTGTTGCACTAGCAAACACTTTTATGTACTACTGTTGTACTATTACTGTGCTTTTGTCATACTATTCCTACTTTCCACTGTGCCTTGTTGTACCATTCTACCTCTACTCTGAGCCATGAAATGTGCAAATCCAAACTCTGGGTACGACGTAGTCATGCTTGGCGAATAAGAGGTTTATTTTCTGTTCTGGTTTCGGTTCTGATAAAAAAAAATGAAAAGGGGTATTCTTGCACACTACATGCGATTCCGATTTTAATTGATTTTCACATGCGATTCTGATTTCCAATCAGTACTGCATGCTGCGTTTTTTCTGCGTTTTTCTTTTGATAGCATTCAGGGAAAATTGGAATCACAAGTCGGAATCGCAAATTGGATTTGCAGTGTGCAGGGAGCCTATTCAAGAGAATCTTAAAGGGAGTCTAAAGCCAAACACAAAAAATCCTAGACACCATATTTTTCGCCGTATAAGACGCACCTAGGTTTAGAGGGCAAAAACCAGGGGGAAAAATAAAATAATTTAAAATAAACCTGTTGCGTCCATATTTCAGGAACGTCTTGTACATAACCTCCCCCAAATGGTGTCCCCCATGTGTCCTTCTATGTCCCCATGTCTCCCCATGTGTCCTCTTGTCACCCCTATGTGTCCTCCTGTCACCCCCAAGTGGGGCAAGGGACCCAGTGACACAAAGAGGAGAAGGTAGAGGCAAGCGGGGGGTAGACAGCCACAGTGGGCACACAGGCGGGGAATCCCCGATGACGGCGAGTCGGCGGTTCGTATCGGAGGGTGTTCATAGGTCGGGGATTCCCTGCTATAGGACGCAGGGACTTTTCCTCCCCATTTTGGGGGGAGAAAAAGTGTGTCTTATACAGTGGAAAATACGGTTCTTACCTAACGAGGGGGAAGGCTCTGAGTCCTATAGAGCCCTTCTGTTCCTCTCCTCATCCTCATCGACTGTTCTCTTCCGCTGCGGGTAGGCTTTAGAAGACTTCAGGAGCTCGGGCGGCTCCATACTGCGCACGCTCTCTCGTGCATGTGCAGTATGGAGCTGCCAGTCTTCAGGAGCACTTGGGCTCCCAAAGACTTCTGAAGCCTCTCGCATTGGGAAATTTGAACGGGGCAACCTGCAGGGAAAAAAAGAGGATGAGGAGAGGAAACAGGAGGGCTCTATAGGACCCAGAGCCTCCTCTCCTAAAGTATCTGGTTTGGGGTTTTTTTTGCCTTCAGATTCAATTTAAAAAGTAAAAAATGTAATGAATCTGATTGGGTATTTAAAAATATCTCTCTTTATTGTATAGGGGAGCAGGGTGAGATAACTCATGAGACAAGTGTTGTGCATCAGGGACTATTCACATTACAGTTATGAATATTGAGATACAGAAGAGACTTGGACCTGATGCTCATACCACTGGTAATATTACCGGCAGTATGTGCATCAGGCCCTCTATGAGGTGACAGACACGTACAGGATAATTTAAGATGACGGGAGTTCTCTGTTGGCTTCTGTCAGATAAAAGAATGGATCAGAAATGCCATAAAAAAAAGGCATGTGATGTAGACATTACATAAAGATAATGGGTGCAGCCTTCACTCTGTCTGTCTCGCTGCCTGATTAGAAATTCTCAGCACTGCTCTCTTTTCTGCCTGAAATGACCTTCACTTCGATCAGAAATGTGAATGGTTTCTAGTCCTCTAGCTGCAAATTGCTTTGGTGTGAAATGCTTTTGACAGAGTTTTGTATTAAGGAGGCAATGTGAAAGCAAACTGTATATGTGTTCACTAATAAAACTAACAAGTCTCCGATAAGTGAGAAGTGCAATTTGCTTTGAGTACAGAGGAGGTGGCATTAACCGTTTGCATTACTTGAAGCGGTTGGCAATGTGCAGAAGACTGAGCCTGCCGCAGACAATGTACGTACCATCCAATAAGATGAGAGCACCGGAGCCTTTGTCCAAAATATCTGCCACCGTGGCTTCTGAGCGCATATCTCCTGCAATGTAAGAAAACAATCAGTATTCAGAAAAATGCAAGGAAAAGCAAAACTGCTGCCAACAAGAAGAATATCATTTCATTCTTCCCAGAAGGCACTAGGCTCATTTCTCAGATATCTTGTACCTACAAATCGAATGTGCAGTATAATCAATTGTGATGTAAACAGACAACAAAAAAATTACTACAACAGTAATTATAATGAGAAGAATCAGATAAGAAATATGCAGTGAAGGGGTTTCGGAGTGGATTATTCATATAGATTTTTTGTAAAATACTGTAAAATTATCTCAGTACAGGCAGTACCTACATACGAACGATGAGAGTCCCCAATTTTTCATATATACAAAGTTTTCTCCATGTACAAAATATAATGTATTTTTTATCACTTATTTTGGTTGTTACAGTATTGAATAAACTGTTTGAAGTAGTTTAAAACAAATTAAAAGAATGCTGAAAACCATGAAAAGAAAAAAATGATTCTTTATCCGTGTTTCACTATGTATAAAACATGACTCAACTTACAAACAATTTCAACATGAAAACAAACTCCTGGAACATAACCTGTTTGTAACTAGGGGAAGGCCTTTATATGTTCTACTCTTCCACCCAACAAGTAAGTATATCCATTATATTGCGCCCGCTTTGCAATGCCACAAATTTCATATCCGCGAGCCCCGACCCCCGTGATTTGCGACAAAGAAGGTAAAATTCTATGTCTGCTATGCAATGCCGCAATTTGCATTTCCGGAAGCCCCCAGTGCCCAAGATTCTATCGTGCACCTCCGGGCTTTAGCTTGTTTGCCGTTAATCAGGTGCCTTCCGCATGCCCAAATTCACCACCATCCCTGCATATTGCGACCCTGCGACGGGGTTGGGGGCGGGATGATGAGATAATTTTTCATTTACTGTTTAAAATAACTTTTCAGCACTCTGCAATTGAAAAAGTACCAAAAAGTAAATGAAAAATACCCTGAGTATTTTCTTGCTCGTTGGTGGCTTGAAAGGCATTTTATTCAGAAGGTGTGAAAACGTCACCTAGGAGAAAACTTGCACAGAGAAATACTGTAATGTGACTTTACAGTGACAGGGTAGCATAGGTCAACTGGATGAAGAAATGTTTCAGGTCTTCAAAGCAATTCAGCAATTAAAAAAAACCTTGAAAACCTTTAAAAGACCTAACTTCATGGTGATCGCTACACTGTCAACTCACAATATAAAATCAGGAATTCCTTGGGAAAATTAGTGAGATGTACATCATCGATCTAAATTCAGTTGCAGCAGCCAAGCAGTCACACCTTACAGACATGGGGGACTGATAAGCAGGCAGCACTCATTTCCATAAGGAAAAATGTCCAATAAAGAGTGACAGCAACAGTGGATTTCAGAATGTCAATCCTTTTTTTAAGCAGAGCAGAACATACTGTATATTTATAAGAAAGAGTAGAGGAGTAGCAGTAAAAGGTCTAGCTGGAAGATAGAGCAATGAGCAAGGCAGCGTGCTGTAGAAATCCACATATTGTACTTGTGTTACATCATTATAGAGATGGATTCTTATTTGTTACTGTGGGCTAATGCACACCACACATCACTACTCTGTTTAACTGACTGAGCCTGAAAGAAAACAACAGTCTTTGCCACTCTCAGGATTCTATAAAAGACAAGCGGTTTATTCTCTGCAGGTTTGTGGTTGAGGTTGATTAGAACCACACTGAACAGCTGATTAATCAATGAAATATTGCTTCTTCATAGGGTAATTAAAATAGCTTCAATTCTTGATGACCCAATAATTAAACCTACATAAAATGAATTCGCAGGGGACTGGTGAACCATGAACTCCACTGGCAAAAATTTCAATCTAGCACATAAGGATGCAAGAAATGATTTCTGAAACAGATTGCAGACTGTCACCAACATGTATTTGTGCTGTAGATGAGGCTGGTTATTAGCCATGATTGAAACAACGGCACACATTCAACGAGTGTGAAATATTCAGAAAATGTAATAAAATGTTTAAGCAAAGTAGCTAGGGTGAACTTAAAGTGACCCTCTGGTGAGAGGGATATGGAGGCTGCCATATGTGTTTCCTCCTATAGAATGCCAATTGCCTGGCTGTTCTCCTGATCCAGGATTAGTACGCATATAAGACGCACTGAGTAACGTTTGACTACACTAACCTAACCCCATGCTTGAACCCCGTAGATAAGGAATGGTGCTACCCCTAACGCTCGCTCCCCCACAGGCACTGTGCGGGCCTTATGGGGAGGTTCATTTAGAAAAACATTTACAGTTGTTCTTTGGTCGCTTTAAGTTTGTGTTTATTTTCACTCAGCATTATAATTATACTTAAAGTGGAGCCAAACACTTTCAAGGGGGCAGAGGGTGCTGGTGGCCACACACCATAACATTTTTTAAATATCTATTAAATTTAAGAATTGCAATCCATTTTTCTGACTGATTGTGACATTTCAAAAATGTGACCATTTATCTGATAGGAAAGTGCATGGTGTGTACCAGTTATTCAGCAACTACCGGTATATGTTTAAAGCGGACCCAAACCAAACATTTTTTTTAATTTAAAAAATATTTAGTTGCCACACTCTGACACATACAAAGATAAATAAACACTCCTTCAAACCTATGATCATTTCAGTGCATGCTTTTCACCCTTCTTTTCATAGCTAGGGTTATACTGGGGGCAGCCATTAGCAATTCCTCCATTGCCGGACACCATCTACTCCACCAGTTTGCCGGAAAAATGCCGGCAATTTGAAAGGAAGGGGAGGGGTTCCTCCAATAAATGTAAAATATTTTATATTTGTCATCATGCAGCTGAAAAAAGGCTGCTATTTATTATTATAATTTAGAAAATAGATTTTATTTCTGAAATCTTGTATTTTTAATTTGGGTCCACTTTAATAAAGACCTTTCATTGTATGCTGTGTAAGGACCAGAGGGTGCTGGTCCCGTAAATCGCCGCTTCCCGACGAATCACCGCAATGATCCGCCGCTCCCGATGAACACGCCGCTCTGTCCCCGCCGCAGGCTGCTCTCTCTGCCGTCGCTATGACGGCAGAGCGCTGTGCGCCGGTCAGGAGCCGCTTTCATTGGCTCCTGACCCTGTCATTCCATGTAAGCCAATGAGAGCGGCTTACATGAATGACGGCTCATGAATGAAAACGGCTTATGCCTGGCTCACAGTGCTCTGCCGTCATAGAGGCGGCAGGGCAGCAACGAGCGGCGGGGGCAGAGCGGACCAAGCGGTGGAGACGGGCAGGGGCGCGCAGTCAATGGGACGTAGAGTTTACGTCCTGTCAGGACCGCAGCGCCCCCTGCCCGCCGTAGATTCGCACTCGCTCGGTCCGCAGGTAGTTAAGGAGAGGTCGCTTATGACAACTGTTGTTGAAACAGGTGTCCCAAGTGGCAACTTAACCACATTTTGGTGACCATGTGAGATCCAGCTATGGCTTAATGCCGAATGCCACGAAGACAAAACAGGAGTTGAAATCTGTGTTTTATCTTAGCTAACAACCTCTAACCCCATTTAGATGGTCTGTTTGAATTAAGGCATCTTAATGACATGTATTTATGCTTGAAAAAAATATCTGTTTTCCCTTTTGATGTTGCATGTATAAAGCTGTCTGTACCACCAGCTTGCAAACTAACAGGATATAAGTCCGACGAAGGCTGCAAGGCTGAAAGCTTGCTTATTTTTATTCATTTTTAGTTAGCCAATAAATAGTATCATTCTGATTTTAAACTTTTTGCTTTTACTGATGGCCAACACGGTACAATACCCTACTGCTCTTACTTCATTTCAGAATTAAAAATAAATTGGATGGAGTCAGAATTTAAATTCTCATTTTTTTATAACCATACATTCCGGCGTATGAAAGACGCTAAAATATATACTTTGAGATATACTCGCCCTAGATGACTACCCCCTCTTGACAGTTGGACATTTGTATACTGTACTGTATGTACTGGTGCTAAACTGTATAAACAGGTACAGATACTAGCGCTGTACTGTATGTGGTACCCAGAATACAACAACCAGCCAATTACAGCAAGCGATGTACCTTACCGGCGATTGGCTGATTGTTGTATACAAAGCCTGCTTGGATTGGTCAGCTATCCCGGTTTCCAAGACTATCAGAGCAGTAGCACAAACATGCCTCTTTCAACTGTCTGGCCCGCCCTTGTATACTATTACATTCTTCTCTGCCTCTCAGATCTCGCACATGCATGCCTGCAGTGTTCAGGACTGAGAGGCAGAGAAGGAGGTACGGTAATACTTTACTTTTCACCATATACATGCTGCCACTTGGAGAAATCATACAAAAACATGGCCTGACATATCATTGCTATGCTGATGACACCCAGCTATATTTGTCATTCAAACCTGATGTCACAGACCCTACTCCACAAATAAACTCATGCTTAGCTGAGCTTCAGGAGTGGATGAATATTAATTGGCTAAAACTTAATGCTGACAAAACTGAGGTTCTTGTTATCGAGGGCCAGGGCTCAACAGCAAAGCATCCCCAGTCTCAACCGACACCACTAAGGATAGGGAGCTCAGACCTGAAAAACTCAGACTGTGTGCGCAGCCTGGGAGTACTGATTGGTGGGAAATTAAGCTTCAGGAATCAAATCTCAGCTGTTGTGAAACATTCCTTCTTTCATCTAAGTAATATTGCAAAGATTAAACACCTAATTCCTTCAGAGGACCTTCCAACCCTAGTTCATGCCTTCGTCACATCAAGGTTAGACTACTGCAACGCCCTCTACACAGGCCTGCATAAGAAAGACTTTTGCCACCTGCAATCAGCACAGAATGCTGCCGCAAGGCTGTTAACAAGCCAACCCCGCCATTGCCACATAACATCAACCCTGAGCTCACTCCACTGGCTACCGATAAAATGGAGAATTCTGTTTAAGATTGGCTTACGGACATTCAAATCCTTGCACAATCTGGGCCCTGGATACCTGAAGGACTTGTTACAACTGCATCACACCCCCCACAATCTTAGTTCAAAAGGACGTAACACCATGGTCATCCCCAAAGTCCACCTCAAAACCTTTGGAGACAGAGCCTTTTGTCATGCTGCCCCTACACTTTGGAACTCCCTGCCACACCCAATCAGGACAGCTCCATCCCTGGAAGTATTTAAGTCTAAACTGAAAACGTACCACTTTAGTCTGGCATTCATCTGACTATCTCCTCTGTAACACAACCCAGCCTGCAACCCTGTATTAATCTGAGACACAACTATGCGCTTTGAGTCCTATGGGAGAAAAACGCTTTACAAATGTTATTGTATTGTATTATTGTATAATAGGGTACAATGGCAGGCCACACGTGTGAAAGAGGGGTGTTTTTATGGGCACAGCGCCTTTTTCTTTTTTCCATACCCTGGGCGTCCCCGATGCCTGCAGCTTGCTCCACCCTTCACTTACACCTTTCCAGTGAGGTGCCCCATCACCTTGGGACTGTGTTAAAGAGACTCTAACAAAAATGTCATCCTGTTTTCTACCATCCTACAAGTTCCTAAACCTATTCTAATGTGCTCTGGCTTACTGCAGCACTTTCTACCATCACCGTCTCTGTAATAAATCAATGTATCTTTCCCTTGTCGGACTTGTCGCCCTGTGTCTGGAAGGCTGCCAACTCTTTGTGCTGATCTGTTGTGCACACCCCTCTCCAGGCCCCTCTATGCACACTCTAGTGTGTGTGTTATTTACATAAGCCAGCAGCGTCTCTGCTCTTATCAGTGAAAGAGAGCTGGATAAAAATCCTCCTCTGTTAGGCTGTGAAAGGAGCTGGCTGACACATACTGAGGAATAACAGACAGGAAGAAACGATCAGCCTCACAGCCTGTCACTAGTATTCAGTGGATGAAAGCTGCAGGGGGACAGAAGGTAAACACACAAGTGATCTCTTGAGATTCAAAAGGAAGGCAGCACGGTGGCGCAGTGGTTAGCTCTCTCACCTTGCAGCACTGGGTCCCCGGTTTGAATCCCAGCCAGGGCACTATCTGCAAAGAGTTTGTATGTTCTCTCCGTGTCTGCGTGGGTTTCCTCCGGGCACTCCGGTTTCCTCCCACATTCCAAAAACATACAGATAAGTTAATTGGCTCCCCCTAAAAATTGGCCCTAGACTACAGTACTTACACTACATAATATAGACATATGGCAATGGTAGGGATTTGATTGTGAGCTCCTTTGAGGGACAGTTAGTGACAAGAAAAAAAAATAAAATATATATATATATATATATATATATATATATATATATATATATATATATATATATATATATATATATATATATATATATATATATATATACACACACTGTACAGCGCTGCGTAATATGTCGGCGCTATATAAATACTAAATAATAATTAAAAAAAAAATATACAGCCTGCTTTTGTATGGATGTATTTTCTATGTGTAGACATACTGTACATCAACCTACTTCCTGTTTTGGTGGCCATTTTGTTTGTTTATAAACAAACTTTTTAAAACTGTTTTTGACTATTTTTAATGCGGCGGGGAACGGCGAAATTGTGACAGAGGGGAATAGGAGATGTCCCCTAACGCACTGGTATGTTTATTTTTGTGCGATTTTAACAATACAGATTCTCTTTAAGTCACTTCTTTCCAGGAATCCTGATGAGTGGATTTTCCAGTGAGGTACCCCATCACCTTGGGACCGTGTTAAGTCATTTCTTTCCAAGAATTCTGATTAAAGTGGATTTTCTCATACAGCACCGCCCTTGCTGCTTTCATACGGTCGCTGCATATGGTGGGAATGCGGCTGCGGACGTCTTGAGCTCCCCCCACCGTATGTGGTAACCACAGATTCTCCAGTCCGGCTCGGAAGTTTCAGCACCCGCCCGATAAGATGACACCCGACTTTTAAGAACATTTTCTTGGGTTAAAAAGTAGTCTTATACACCAGAATATACAGTACTCATCAACTTTTCTCCCATAAACAGCATGCGAAAAAAAAAACCTACTGCTAATGACTGAGCTTAAACAAAATGACATTTGCTGCAGTCTTTAGAACCATTAAAACCGTTATGAATAAAAAGTCAGACCAATCCGCGAAGTGTTACCCTTTCCACAATTTTCAAGGTCATGAATATAACATTTAAAAGAGCAACCTTGAAATTGTACAATCACATAAACGGGTCTCAAAGGTGCTCTCAAGTTGAATATTTAACACTTACACGTCACTTGGGAAACACATGAAAACTGCTGCAGGATTGCAGTAAAAAAAAGAAAAAGAAAAAAAAAAATCGACAGCTTTCTAAGTAGGGCTCTTCACAGGAGAGTTACATGCATTTTCTCTTTACATGCCTCTTAAAAAAAAAATTAAAAAAATGATGAATTCAGTTTGCATCTTGCGGAAAGTCCTTACAACACTTGTGGAGAAAATCCATTTAGCCACAGTAAGCTCACCACAGTGCCCACTGAGAGTCAGCTGGCAGCAACGAAAGCGTTTTAGAGCTCGTCGGCGCTTGACCATTTCACCACCAGAAAAACTGACTGGGCATAATAAATCAGTGCGCACTTATCTCCTGGCCACAAAAATGGTCGTTTAGCTAAATGTCTCCATCTGCTAGGCCGGTTAAGATAAATTTATGGATGGCTCTCCAGATAGATCTGGATGTCCCTTAAAACAAGTACAATTTTAAAAGAAATACAACATCTTGAGGAGCACTGGTGCCCATTTAGACAGCAGATGAAACAATATTGTTGGCCATAGCAAAAAGACATCTGGAATAGGATTAACAGTTCACAATTGACCAATTCTATAAAATAAATGTATTTTAAATTCTAAAACTTCGCAGCAAGAAAAAAAAAAATATGGTTGTTCATGTTACGGGAGATATTACTACTAAATTAAACAACATCTGTTAGTTTTACAAGCAAATAAAATTGAAAGGGTGGGTAATTTATTAAAGCGGAATATAACCCTGCATTTCAACTTTGCTCTAAAACATTATTTACAGCATATTATATGCAAAAAGCATTTTTTTTTACTAGACCAGCATTGGAAGGGTTAAACACAGAGGTTTTAAGTTCCGTGCAGACGTTCAGATAGTTACATTCTATTTAGTTAGATGTATCTATTGATAAACAGTTACACACTCTTTGGCTGTCCTCCAAGCTCCTTCTCAGTGAGAGAGATGAGTCACAATAAACACTTAAAAGATACATATTTGTAAACAAAAAGTATCTAACTGAAGTTCGGATGCATCTGCAGAAATCTCTAGGGACTTTAAAGCCCTGTGTAACCCTTCCAATGCTGGTCTAGTAAAAAAAAAAATGCTGGTTGCATATAATATACTGTAAATAATGTTTTAGAGCAAAGTTGAAATGCAGGGTTATATTCCGCTTTAAGCTATGTACACACATCTGCTGAAACAGACGATAACAACCGTTTCAGATGATGATCGTTCTGTGTATATGTTATGGCCAGAACCCGATGTCTGGCCACTTTGGGTTCTGGCCGGTCAAAGCTAAAAATGGCTGGCTGAAGCAGCCAGTGTGCGAAACGGGGACTTTTTGCGGACTTTGGCTGGCCAGAACTCATTTTAGCTAGATGTGGCCAGCCAAGTCCCGAAGTGCCGTTCCCCCGACGCAAATTACCTCCTTTCTGTGCCTTCCTGTCCACTGCTGCCGCCTATTTTTTCTCATAGTCTCCGTGCCCCCCTCTCATGCCTTCCTTTCCACTGCTGCTGCCGCCTACTTTTTCTCGTAGTCTAAGGTACCCCCTATAATGCAAGGCCCCGGGGCTTACTTTCAATGCTGCTGGCTGCAGCTGCTTTCTTCTTTCCCGTATGGACCCGGGGCTGGTTTGTATGCTGCCGGCTGCAGCTGATACCCCTGCCGCCTTACCTCTTCTGTCTTCTTCCCGCTGTCTTCTCTCCTTCCTTCTCTGCCTTCTCTTCCATCTTCTCATCCCGAACAGTGCACCGCTCCCGGCCCCCTCATTTGAAATGGACCTGAACTCTTCCACAGGACTGAAGGAAAACATCGCAAAATGCACCCTGTATGTATTTAGAGAGTTTATCCTGCTTAATCCCCCCTCGCCTGTGACTATTCACCATTGTAATTTGATCTCTCCTGTGTCACCTGACTACCAGGGCAGAGCATCTATTTTGAAAGCACAGGATGTTAACAATAGGTCTACCTCCTTGAAAGCAGGAAGTAAAAAAATGGCAGATTTATTGCAGGATTAGTATCAGCTGTGACAAAGAAAGGTTATTATGCTATTGAATATTTTTCGGAACAGAGAGGAAGTTTCTGAGCGCCTTTCATACTGCCGGACAGGATCCTTGATGTTCTGGAATTTGCACATTTTGGACTTTGGCCAGTTGAATTTTGCAAACTAGCCGGCCAATGTCAGAAATTCCCAACATTTTGGACTTTGGCCGACGTCAAATCGGCCAATTCTAAAAATGGCTGGCCAATTCCCACTTTGGGCGATTTCTGGTTTTGGTCATAAGATATTCATCGGCCTCTGATCAATCCTCCTCGAGCATCGTAAAAAAATTCCTTCCTGTCGGATCCTTCACAACACCCCATGCCAAGACACAACGACCACTAGGCCCACAAGATTGTTCCCAGAAATGTCAGCCGAGGGATTGTTTGCTGTGTTCTATTAGGTGGCCTTACCTGAACCTTCCCAGAACACAGTAAAGTTGCTGAAAAACAATAAACTAGGATATGTGCAACAGAAATAATGTATACAAACCCGCAAGAAGAACATTTGACTACAGAGGCACAAACTCCAATTTGCTAGGCTTTTAACAACTGTATGAAGTTTCAATATGACTCCTCATTTTTCAGGAATGTGTTGGTCTCCAGCCAATAGCTGATCACTATGGATGCATCTGCTGGCGAAGGATTGTCTGCATTTCAAAGCTTAAAACATTTCTACTATCCAAGTTTGCAGGTAGGACCAGGCCAAGGTGAGAGCAGCTGAGGCGCAGTGTAGGAGAGGGCACACAACTCACTCAGCTATCATTCCCCTATTGTGTTTGTAGCAGGGAGAAATAAGAAAAGGGAATACATGGCAGTAAATGCAAGCCACATAACAAGAGATTAAGGTGTTGGGGGTCCTGGGACGCCTCCTAATCTAATAGCAATCCGTGCGTGATGGCTGTGGTCGGAGGGATGGAGTGGCGCACTTTGGTGTATCAGCCTTGGACGCTGGAGGACCTTGTCCCAGCTCTGTTCGCAGGAGACCATTTCAAAATGTTAGTGGCCCTAAAATGTTACCTGGTAATTTCTCCTATGCAAATTTAGTATGTGTAGTTACAAAACTGTATACCTGTATGTATACCCACTCGATTACCGTACTTAGGAATTAGTCAGTTCGATATAAGTCCTTCAAGCCTGGCTTATTCCCCCCAAAATATGGCAATTGAGGATAGCACAATAGGAGTCATGTTGTAATGATGTGTTAAAGAACTTTACATAATAGTGTATGCCACGGGCTGAACTTTGAGGGGACGGTGGTCTTCTTCAACTTTGAGTCAGTGAAACACCACAGTTTGAAACAGAATCAACCATTTAAGATTCAACTTTTACTAATGAGACAGGCCCTCACCTGAGGTTGGAATAGGCTTGTAGAGTTCAAGGTACTGCTCTCCATGAAGAACCTGGGCAAGAGACACAGGAATTGTTAGCTTGTCTTTTCTAGAAACGTGGAGACATTTCTAAGTTGTCTGCTTTACATTACTTTCATGAAAAGGCCTACAGACACTCTTGCTGTAATAATACAATAACATTTCTCCTATAGGACTCAAAGTACACCTCTCCACTTTGTGGTAGCAGAAGATAGAACATTGCCAGAGGAAAAAAAAACAAGGCTGAAACAGAGTTTCAAAAGTAGTCTTTTCTTTTACTGCATCACACATTGTGCCTACTTTATCCACCGGAAGCATCAGCTACTGCAGTAGGCATATCAGGCAATGTTATATGAGGAGACACACTTGCTGTGTATAGCCCTCTACCTACAAAACTACCTCTCTTGCTATCACAGGCACTAAACGTCATTGTACTAGAATGCTCTTGCCTAACCCCTGTGCTGTTGTGCCTAGCTTGCGGTTATTCCTATATACTAGCCTAGCTTGGCTTTTATACCAGTTATGCAGTTGTTTAAAAACGGAATCTGAAGCTTAATTTAAAAAAACAAAAACAAAAAACAGATACTCCTATAAAGCTTTCCTGTTCTCCTCCAAGTCCCTGCATTCCCCTGTCAGTAGTCTACGACCTACGGATCGTAGACTGCTCTCTTCCGCTTCGGTGGAGCTTCGGTCTTTGATAGTACTCAGGCTTCCGCAGGAGGATGGCTCTGTACTGTGCATGGTAGATAAGTATCTGTTTTTATTTTTAATAACGCTTCATACTTCATGTATGTGCTACTTTGCAGTGTTAATTACAACAGAGAGAGAAAATGTGTGCTTCAACCAAGTGAACCTGACAAATCTGGCTTTGCAAATTTGGCCTATTGGCTAATCACGAGACATTGCTCATGCAAATAAGCATTTGCTTTCGCATGCCTAAATATGCAGGGTCAAAAACCAAAAACCGCAAAACAATCGCCCTGCGGGAATCAGTTCATGCTATACAGCACTATCCAGGGGCGCCACGAGGAGGCTTCCCATTGCCCCCATACAACCTCTGTTGTAATTAGCATTGCATTTTCTTTTCTTTGGGGGCAGGTGGTGAGTGGCTTGTTTTAGGAGGTGAGAGCCCTGGAGCAGGCTATTTGCACCTGTCCTCCCCTTATGTGTCGCGCCCAGGATATGCGCATATAGCAGAACGCAATGGACGTTAAGGTAAGTGCCTGTTTTTAACCCAGGGAGGTGTGTGCGGGCGGCTCTTCCCGGCGCTGATCACGCTGAGGAGACCGCCTGCACCCCACAGCCTCCACCTCCGGGGTGCCGCTGTGTGGGTTCCAGGCGGTGAGAGTGCCTGGGACCCCCGCGGCCCCCCGGTTGTATGGGGGCAATAGGAAGCCTCCTCGTGGCGCCTCTGGATAGTGCTGTATAGCATGAACTGATTCCCGCAGGGCGATTGTTTTGCGGTTTTTGGTTTTTGACCCTGCATATTTAGGCATGCGAAAGCAAATGCTTATTTGCATGAGCAATGTCTCGTGATTAGCCAATAGGCCAAATTTGCAAAGCCAGATTTGTCAGGTTCACTTGGTTGAAGTACACATTTTCTCTCTCTGTTGTAATTAGCACTACTTTGCAGTGTTTGCTGCTGTTTGTGTGTACGAACAGGTCTTGCCTCTGCCTGACACTGCCTTCTCCTGAACTCTCTTGCTGTCCTGCTGTATAGTATTTGTACATCATCTGGCTCAACATCCTTTTCCAGCTCCTATCCACTAATCCTGGGCTGATCTAATTCGACTCATCCATATCAACTCTCTTGTTAACTGCTTGCAGTGTATATCTACTACATACTTCAAAGACATTTTATTTCACTTACATATAAGTACGTCAACAGCACAAGTATTACAGGTCTGTTAATGAGCGGTTTCATTAAAGACTAGGGCTGGCAGTGCTGTCGCTGAAAGTTCTGTTGGAACTAAGCTCTCATTCAGTGACTAATCTTTACTCACTATTATGTCTTGCACTGATGCATCACATTCTATATTTGGCTAAACATGTTAGGAGAAAATCTCTGAGGCTAAAATAATAAATAAACGAGGGAGTGTTCTGAGTAGCTGCCTCAGTTGAAGTTATCATAAAGAGTTTGTATGTTTTCTCCGTGTCTGCGTGGGTTTCCACCAGGCACTCCGGTTTCCTCCCACATTCCAAAAAAACATACGGATAAGTTAATTGGCTCCCCCTAAAATTGGCCCTAGACTACAGAACTTACACTACATAATATAGACATATGGCAATGGTAGGGATTAGATTGTGAACTCCTTTGAGGGACAGTTAGCGACAAGACAATATACATCATACAACATATATATATATATATATACACACACACACACACACTGTACAGCGCTGCGTAATATGTCGGCGCTATATAAATGCTAAATAATAATAATAATATTAATCATAAGTAACATCATCAGACTTTAAAGAGGTTTTCTGGAATGGGTTAACTTCAAACTCCTTTGTAAGGCTGCTCTCTACTTTGCATGGAGAAAGGCAGGAGATAAGAGCAGACAAGTTATAAGCTGCCTCTCTTGTTCAGCTACTATTAGCTATACAGTAATAAACAGGAATTGTTAGAATTGATTTAACCTCCCTGGCAATATTTCCAGATTTAGGGACTAAAAGCCGTGCAATTTTTTTACAAGCTTTTAGACCCCAAAAATCAAGAAAAATAAAAAACATACCACAGAGAGACCTATAGCAGCTCCTGCATATAACGCACTCATGTACAGGATTACCAAGCCGCGGCTTTTTGTCCCAAGCCTGACTCAGGATCACCACTGAGGCGAAGGGTTGATTCCCAAACAGCCTGATTGCACCCTACAAATACATTTCAGTAGTGAGTCTTGCCCAAAGATTCCTTTCTGTTTTATATACACAGAACATTTATATTGTGCTTTTCTCCTGGCGGACTCAAAGCGCCAGAGCTGCAGCCACTAGGACGCACTCTATAGGCAGTAGCAGTGTTAGGGAGTCTTGCCCAAGGTCCTACTGAATAGGTGCTGGCTTACTGAACAGGCAGAGCCGAGATTCGAACCCTGGTCTCCTGTGTCAGAGGCAGAGCCCTTAACCATTACACTCCCAGCCACCATTACACTATCCAGTCACCATACTGGCTTGAGACACAATTTGAGCCCTGGTAAAAGGTTTAGATCCAACCTCAAAGGCAACAGCCTTATCAGTACACTATCCAAGTGACCCTACAATATTTTAACTTTATCATTATACTGTATTAAGTTTACTTTTTGACTTTACTTTGTGTATATATATTATATATACACACAATACAGATGTAATTTTGGAATAAGAAAGAATTCTTTTTTAAAGAGAACCTGAGCCAAAGTTCTGTTTCAGAAATGCATACAAGTCCCTGACTTACCAACGCCTGACTTACCAACCCCGCCGATATGAACAACATGCATTCTGTGTTTCCATGGGAACAAGTAAAAAAAATATTCAAATTGGACTGTACAGAGGGCAGAGGTGACACAGAGGGGGACACTGGATGCACAGGTGGACACAGAGGAGGTACAGGGGACAGAGATGGCACAACGTTCCGACTTAAGAACAGATGAGGTTAAGAACGAACCTACAGTCCCTATCTCGTTCGTTAACCGGGGACTACCTGTACTTACATGAGGAGAGGATCCTTCAGAGGCTTCCGATACTGTCCTCTGGTCCTCAACTGCTGCTGGGACCACCCAGCTGATCTGGGCCGCGCTCCTCTTAAGGCACAAGTGTGGCCGTACTGGAGCAGTTTTGGATTACTGCACAGGCATGGCCATACTCGCACAGGCGCAGCACGTCAGATCTTGTGCCAGAAGAGTAGCATGGCCCCGATCAGATTCTCAACAAGCTGGTAATCGTTGGAGGTTCCGCAAGCTTCAACAGGGGACGGGAGGAGGCTGTGGGAAGCTTCATTCATTTTCCAAGGCTTCCCTCTTCTTAAGTAAGTATGTACATTCATAGAGAAAACGGTGTAGGCAGCGCTTCCAAATACAGAAGGCTGCACCTGAATTGAATGGATTGGAAGCGCTGCCTACACCTTTTTCTCTATGTAGAAGTTCTCTAAGTATACTTGTGGTAGCCTGCATCCAATCTGCATTCAAATTTTAGATTAGGGACTAGCACATAAATTTGCACTTAATTTGCATAATTTTGCATCTGATGTGGATTCAAGGCGTGTATTTAGCCCCTGGGGGTCTGTACACGCCTCTTAATGGTTTATAAGCCAGTTGCAGCCTGTGAGCGCTGTCATTTTTGTTTGTCTGCCAAGTATGTACATTCGTGTACATTTTAAAATCACTGCCTTAGGAAAAAGCTATTTTAGGTTTTGAATAGTGTAGAAAAGTATTTCAAAATTCTTGTGTGATTGTATTGCTGTCTGTCTCCCCATCTAGCAGCACCACACTTATCTGGGCAGGAAGTGGATACATCTCCCCAGCATGGACAGATAACAACAAATGAATTGTTAACACAGTTGTGAAAGCGCTGCAGTAATAATAAAAGCCAAAGATAAATACAAGGAGAGTGCGCTTTCTCCTCGGTTGGTATTTTTCGATTTTACATGTTATCTGGTATGTTGAATAAGTGCACATCATAACATAAACCTCTACATATGAGTCCTTATTATCCGGTCTTATCAAATAGCAAAAAAAAAAAAATGGATTTACAATCAGGAAGTGAAGCATATCCTTGATGCGACTTGTCCCTGAAGAGTTACGAGACAGTGATGAAACTAGTCGGGCGGAGCTTGGGAGGACGAGGATGCAACCTGGTCTATGTACCTATATGCCGACGGGGGAGACTGCAGTACCAGATGCAAGTGAGAGACGTGTGGCTGTGACAGTGACCCTGAGTGAACAGAGTCTGCTAAAAGGACAGCGCGGGAGAGCCCGTTATCAAACTCTGTGCCCATATACCACAAGCGGAGAATGTGAGTGCAAAGTTTTAATAAAGATTTTAAGTTTAAACCCCAAGAAACCCTTGCCTTTTTTATTTTTGTTGCAGCTAAGCAAACTATTGCCAGGGCATGGAAGAAGCAGCTTGTCCCCTTTGAGGAGGTGAAAACTAGAGTTTCAAACTTTATGACCCAAGAACAGCTGGCTGGTACCCTTCTTGACAAGCGTGACAAGATAGATAAAATTTAGAAACCCTGGAAATCCTACCTAACTATCACATGTATATAAACCACCAGTCACAAAGCAAGTAGCTCTTGGTCCCATGGTTCGACGTTAATTTCCCCCCCCCCACACACACCCCAACTGTTCCCTCTCTTTTTGCCTGTTCTCTTTTCTTCATTTTTTTCTCTCCTCTCCTTTTTTTTCTCCTCTTTCGTTATTTGTCTTTAATGTTACCTGGTCCTCTTCACAAGCAGTTGAGGTTGGGTTTAGGATAGGAGGGGTTTAATGTTCCTGTCCTGGACTCTTCAGCCACTCTGGGCTGTAGGGTTCAGCTGGTTACACTAGGAGGGTTGATCCATCCCAGTTTTTGCATTGAGTCATGGTTCCCACGTAGAATGTTGTTAATCCAGAGTTATGATGTGGGATATGTTATTCCCTATATTTTGTATTGTATTGCTACATTTTCTTTCTTTTTTTTTTTTTTAAAGATTCTTTATTTAGTGCAAAAAGAGAAATATATACAATACAGCCAATAATTAAGCACAAAGTTTTATGACCAATAAAGACATTGAGCATAAGTTACCTGAAATCGGGAGCGTTATTATATATGCTCGAAACAGACCGTAAAGGGTGCACGACTATTGTTGTCCCGAGTGAGGTAATTTCTGACTATTTTAGTGCTAAGAAAAATTGTGATCACCTGAAATATATCAGCTTAAGCGTGGCCTAAAAATGTGGCACATTACACTAATGTTATCTCAGGAATATAAGAGAGTGGGAAAGAGAGTAGTGAGTAGTTGAAGATAGATGGGATCCCAGCGAGCCCCGGCTCGGCTAGGACCCAGGAGAAAGCAGAAAGAGAAGAATAGAAGGCCAAAGAAGAAGGAGAATTCCGCCGGACCCGACCCAGTTTGCCCCATGTCTTAAGTTCAAGCCTAAGTAGAGTGTTATCGCAAATTGGGACCCCAACACGAGGGGTAGGTGAAATAGATCGTCAGTCCTGTATAGTATCAGAGGTTGTTAAGGGGAGTCATGTGGCATTTGTTTGTATTCATCGGATTCTAGGAAGATGTTCCAGTGTATCCACGTGGCAGAAAACACCTCATCTCTACCATAAATTGTATGTGTAAGAGATTCCATTTGATACATATATTTTAGCTCATTGATCCATTCCTGGATCGTGGGCGCCTTTGTGTCTTTCCAGTGTCTGGCTATTAAGATTCTGGCCGCTTGGATCAAGTGTCTAGATAAGGATCTTTTACATTTTTTATAAGGTTTTGGGGTATTATGAAGAAGGTAATAAGATGGGTCTGAAGAAGGTTCCCCATCAGTGAGAATTTTAATGTATTTTTGGACTTCACACCAAAAGGGTTGGATAGCTTCACAGTTTCAAAAAATATGTAGTAGAGTACCCGTTTCTTTATTACATCTCCAGCATATAGAGCTAGTGAGTGGGTAAAACTTATGTAACCTACTTGGAGTGAGACACCACCTGGTCAGTATTTTGTAATTTGATTCTTTTATCCTAGAGGACATAGATGCTTTCTGATTAAGGTTAAGCATTTTCTGCAATTGTTCCTCTGAGAATTGGGTTTTTAAGTCCTGTTCCCATTTTTGTTTGAGTTCTTGTGACCATTTGGAATCTGCCACCAAGATTTGATAGATAAGTGAGAGTGTCTTACTGGTTGCTCCTACAGCCATACAAAGGGTTGCAAATTGTGACAACGGTCGCGATAATTGATCTTTATTGCCTAGAGAACTGAGAAAATGAATGAACTGTATATGACTCCACTAATCCAAGAAGGGGCAGGAACGTTGTTCACGTAGTTGGCTCAGTGTTTTCCACGTATTATTGTGGAGAAAATCTTGAGCTCGAGGAGTTTCTCCCATTCTCCAGGCAATATATCTTTGAGAGGAGCATCCTAGGGGGAATGTAGGGTTGCTGAAAATAGGAATCAAAGGGGATGGCCAAGGGGACAATTCAGGTAGATGGCGAGTTTTATGCAAGGCGGATAATGTGGCATTGATCGATATGTATTCACTAGACATCTTAGCTGACGTCCACGGAAACAGCGTTAGATCCCTACCCACAAGGTCCTGTTCTAGGGTGACCCATCTTTTTTGAATTGAGTGTCTATGCCAGTCTACCAGACGCACTAATGATGCTGCTAGATAATATTTTCTTAGATCAGGAACTGCCAAACCTCCCATGGTTTTCGGTAGAACAAGTGCAGTATATCTAATGCGTGGAGGCCTGCTCTTCCAGATGAAACCTGCAAACATCTTTATCATAATTTTGAAATGTTCATTCGGGAGGGTGATTGGGATGGTCTGGTAAAGATATAAAATGCGTGGTAGAACATTCATTTTTAGAATGTTTATCCGGCCCAGCCATGTAAAGTGGGGTTTATCCCAGCGCTTTAAGTCATCCTCCAGGGTCTTGATCAAGGGTCTGAAATTTAGGTTATATAGATTATTTAATGCTACTGGGATGCGGATTCCCAGGTATGTAATTGCATTTGGCGGCCATTTATAGGGGAAATTTTGCTTTATGAGTAAATTAAGATCGTTTGACATAGATATCCCCATAGCTTGACACTTTTCGGGTTGATCTTAAAGTTTGAAAGGGAGCGATATTTCCCCAATTCTAACTCCAGAGATGGTAAAGAAATATGAGGATTGGTTAGGTAAACCAGTAAGTCATCGGCGTAGGCCGCCACCTTGTGCTCAGATGTGGGAAGTTTAGGGCCTGTTATGTCGGGGTTTTTACAAATCGAGAGCAAGAGAGGTTCCAGGGACAAGGCGAAAATTAAGGGTGAGAGGGGACAGCCTTGCCTGGTGCCATTAGCAATAGAAAAGGAGGGAGAGACAACACCATTAACCCTTACTTGTGCCGTGGGAGCAGAGTATAAGGTTAAGATCCATTTCAGCATATGAGGGCCCATACCTATATGATGTAAGGTGGCTTCAAAAATTTCCAATCAACTCTATCGAAAGCCTTTTCAGCGTCTGTGGATAGAAGTAATAAAGGGGTGTGTGATTTATGTGCCCATTGAATGATATCAATTGTCCGAATGGTGTTGTCTCTCGCCTCTCGATGAGGGATAAAGCCTGCTTGATCAGAGTGTACAAGGGTGTCCATAAGAGGGGATAATCTGTTAGCTAAGATTTTGGCAAATAGTTTAAGATCTACATTCAGTAGTGAGATGGGCCGGTAGTTAGAGCACAAAGTGGCGTCCTTACCCAGCTTTGGTATAATAGCAATTTGAGCTGCTAGCATGTCTCTAGGAAGTTGTAAAACATTGTCATCTCCCTCGATTAAGGCATTAAGGGAAGTAAGCAGGTGAGGAATTAAAATATCTTTGAAGGCTTTGTAATATTCTAAGGGTAGGCCATCGGGCCCTGGGGCTTTGCCTGAGGAGGATTCTTTGATGGCTTGTCGTAGTTCTATTTCAGTAATAGGGTGCTCAAGGTCAGAGCTAATTTGTTCAGTTAGCAAGGGGAGACCCGAGTCCTGGATATATGACTTAATGCGTTTAGTTAGTTCTTCTGAGGGGTGGTGCGGGGCTGAGGAAGGTAGATTGTATAGTGACTCGTAGAAATCTCTGAAAACTCTTGCGATGGATTCAGATCTTTTCTTTTTGAGACCATTCTTGTCTTGTATATGAGCTATATTAGTGGAAGCATGTTTTTCCCGGAGAGCTCTAGCTAGTATCCTACTACACTTGTTTACATATTCGTAGAAAACCCTTTTACATTTGATGGCTATGAGTTTTTCCTTAACCTCCCTGGCGGTAAGCCCGAGCTGAGCTCGGGCTATGCCGCGCAGGGGGAGATCTCAGCCCCTGGTGGGGCGATTTACATGCTGTAAATTGCTGTGCGCGCAGCCAGCACTTTGCTAGCCGCGCGCACAGCTTGATCGCCGCCGCTCTGCGGCGATCGGCCGCACGCAGCGGCTGAAGAGGGCCCCCCGCCTGAGCCCTGCGCTGCCCGGATCAATGAGTTCCGGGCAGCGCTATGGGCTGGATCGGGTGTGCCTGACGTCAGGACGTCGGCTGACGTCCATGACGTCATCCCGATCGTCGCCATGGCAACAGGAGAAGCCAAACAGGGGAACGCGTTATATACGCGTTCCCCTGTTTGCTATAGATGCCGGCGACGATCGGACTAGAGGGCCACATGCGCCCTCTAGTGGTGTTTCATGTAGCTACCCCTCTGGTAGCTTTACATGAAACAAAAAAAAAAATTAAAAAAAAAAAAGGATTTTTTCCATTTGGAAAAAAAATATTAACCGCCAGGGAGGTTAAGGAAGAGAATTTGGCGTAACTTTTCTCTTTCTTTTTTGAGGAGTTCCTGATCTGATGTGGAAAGCGATAATTTGTGACGCATTTCCAACTGTCTGATGACATTTAAACTATGTAAAATCTCTTCCTGCCTTTTTTTGTTTCTGAAGCTGGCTTCTTGGATCATTTTACCTCTAATTACACATTTGTGTGCTTCCCAGACAGTGGGTGGGGGAACCTTGTCTGAGGAATTAATTTGAAAATATAAGGTCAGTGCAGCCGAGATGGAATGGGTAAATTCAACATCTTGTAACAAAGATGTATTCATTCTCCACTGTCTGGGAAGGTGTTGTTTAGGTCTGAGGCCTACCTCTAGTGTGACTGGAGAATGGTCTGAGAGAAGCATGGTTCCAATATCAGACTGTATTCTTTCTGAAAGAAGATTCTGTGAGATAAAGATATGGTCAATTCGTGAATAGGAATTGTGTGTATGTGAGTAAAAAGTAAAGTCACGTTCGTTAGGATGTTGAATTCTCCAGATGTCCAGTAACTGGCGTTGTGGTAGTTCTTGTTTACATTTGGTTATGGCCTTATTGGTCAGGGAGCTCCTACCTGAGGAAGAGTCCATGGAGGAGTCTAGTATCATATTCAGGTCTCCTCCCAGAATCAGACTTCCCTCTGCAAATACAACCAGAGCTTCAAGGGTCCTGACCAGAAAGGCTGGCTGACCATTATTAGGTGCGTAATAAGTGCTCAGAGTTATATTTCTTGAAAGGTATGTGCCCTTTATCAGAAGGAAGCGACCTGCAGTGTCTTTATGTTCCTGTACACAAGTGAATGAGACTTCTTTCGATATCAAAATGGCTACGCCCTTAGATTTCGTATCAGGTGAATTGCTAAAGTAGGCTTGTGTGTAATATTTGTCTGTTAATTTTGGATGAGAGTTACCTTTGAAATGCGTTTCTTGGAGAAATGTGATTTGTACCCTCTGTTTGTGTAACTGGCACAGAAGGGCTCTGTGCTTTTCAGGAATGTTAAGCCCCTTCGTGTTTAGGGTTTGTATTTTAAGTGCCATTAAATAGGGAAAGTAAGCTCATAGATGGGGGCTGGGCAAGTCCGGCAGGGTCTCCTGGAAAGGGAAAGGGGTGGCCATAGTGAAAGAGAAGAAGGAAAGGAGAAGGATACAGGGAAGAGAAAATAAAGCACAGTAGACAGGGGACAGACCCTGTCTTAATTGCCAAAAGACAGATCATTATAATAGTATTAAGTAAATCTAGAAAATTCTTAGTGGCCTTTTCAGCCATGATGGGTGGGGAACAAAGTAACACGTCAACGAGAAGGAGTCCTCAAGAGCTCCAGGCATGTAAAGTCTCGTATGATGTGCCATAATAAACAGTACGGCAGTATTTTTAAGGCATAAGTAATGAAAAGTGAGATTAATGTGATTCATGAGCTAACAGCATAAAAAATGATATAGAGTTAGATTGAATATCGAAAAGGCTGTATATGCCATAGAGGGAACCTGTGCATAACCCAACATATTCAAATATGCGTTTACATTTGAAAAATAAACACCAGCAGTGCTATTCTTTTATGCATCACATATGAACATTTATAAGTAAGACAAGGCGTATGATATTTACAACCACAATAGCTCCGTCCTAATGCTGTTGGGTGTATACTTATATCATCAATGAGAGCTAGTCCTTACAGGAGATAAAACAGAGCTAGTGAAAGTGTAGGAGAAAGTGCATCTCATCAATTGTTCTTAGACTAGCAGTGTGTCCTGTGGGAGTGCGTTTTAGCAAATATATGCATTAGACGGGGCCCAGTGAACAAAAAGTCTGAAACCTTGCGTAAAGGTAGCTGCCTTATTTGAAGTCTAATATAGCAAATGCAAATGATAGGTGGGAGTACATAAGGCAGTACAACAAGTGAAAAGAAAAAGTTGTTCCGTTCAAAAATAAAAGATTGGGGATCCGTCAGTTTATGAAATACTCACAGTTCTAGCGCTTCAAGAGGTCTTTTTGCGTTGTTTCTGCGGTATGCTGGTGAGCAAAGAGTCAGGTTTCCAGTTAGGTAGTGAAACTTCATCTATTCCCAGGGCTGTACAGAAAGATGTGTCATCTCAAGGAGGGGCACTACCTTGTGGCATGGGTTTGAGAGCCCGGTGAACTCTGTCCAAGCGAGCTGGAGGAGTGTGCACCTGCCCCAGTAATTTATCGAAAATAGCTTGCACGGTGTCTTGCAGATCTTCAGAGCGGGTGGCTTCAGGGAGGCCTCGTATCCGTACATTGTTTCGCCGGCTTCTATTCTGTAGGTCTTCAAGGTGTAAGCGGTAGGAGCTGTTAAGGGTGGACTGTTTTTCGTTGGCATCTTTCAGCTCATTCAACTCCCGACGAAGCTGCTGTATGTCTGTCTCTACCGCCGTAACTCTGTCTGCAACTCCCGTCACAACTTCTCTGAGCGCCGCCACTTCCGATCTTGTGGCGGTTAAGATGAGATCAGTTTGGGAGTCCATGTCTTGTTTTGTGGGAAGACCTTTCAAGAAAGCAAAGATGTCATCCAGATTCTTAGTGGGGGCGAGCGATGCAGGCACGTCCGAGGGCCCCGCTTGGTTAGCTTGGTCGGCCATCTTGTCAGGAGCGCTGTGCAGCACTGGGCCGGTAAAGTATCTGGAAACTGGGTTTACCGCCGTTCCGGTGCTGGTATTTGTGGTCTGTTTGTTGGGTCTCCGGTTCCCCTTCATCTTGCTGTTCTCAGGGTTTGGATTCGGGTCGGTGCGATTGCTCATAGCTGTGTTATAGCAGCACGCTGCTCGGAGCTCGAGGAGAACACGTCCTCACAGATCCCTGTCAGACTCCGCCCCTTGCTACATTTTCTTAATGTAAACCTCAATAAGATTGTTTGAAAAGATTTTAAGTTTACCAGTATAACGCTATGGGAGTGCTTTCACTCTATTTTTGAGGTATATCTGTGGAATATTGAGGTCCCTGGAACCAGAAGCACTGAGGGGACCAGGAGATAAAGCATTTAAACTACCCACCTAACAGAGGTTGCACTCAATCTGGTGAGTTCGTTCCCTGACGGGTTCCCTGGTGGTGGCTGAAGCATATGTTCCATTTGTTGTCTGCTTCACTGCTTGATTGGAAATTAGGGTTTTTTTTGTACAGTATAACACTATGGGAGTGTTTTCACTCTGTCTTTGAGGTTCACCTGTGGAATATTGGGGGCTGGGAACCTGAGGCACTGAGGTGACCAGGAGATAAAGCGCCTAAAGGATACCCGAAGTGATATGTGACAGGATGAGAAAGACATTTGTATGTACAGTGCCTTGTACACAAATAACTATGCTGTGTTCCTTTTTTTCTTTCTCTGCCTGAAAGAGATAAATATCAGGTATGTAAGTGGCTGATTCGGTCCTGACTCAGACAGGAAGTGACTACAGTGTGGCCCTCACTGATAAGAAATTACCCTTTTTATCTCTACCTTGCTCTCAGAAGACATTTTCTGCTAGGAAAGTGTTTTATAGTTAAAATTTCTTATCAGTGAGGGTCACACTGTAGTCACTTCCTGTCTGAGTCAGGACTGAGTCAGCCACTTACATACCTGATATTTAACTCCTTCAGACAAAGAAAAAAAGGAACACAGCATAGTTATTTGTGTGCTAGGCACTGTACATACACATGTCTATATCATCATGTCACATGTCACTTCGGGTATCCTTTAAACCACCCATCTAACAGGGGTTGTATTTTATCTGGTGAGTTTTTTCCCCGACCGGTGCCCTGGCAGTGGGTGAAACATATGTTACAACTATTGTATGCTTCACTGCCTGATTGAAAATCAGTTTTTTTTGCTATTCGAGAAGACTGGATAAGAAGGACGACTCATATGTAGAAGTTTTATGTTATGATGTGCGCTTATCCAACATACCAAATAACAAATGACATTTTGTAGAGCGGGAAAGACACAGAACTCCCATAAAGCTTGCATTGGTGTTTCTTATTCCTCCTCTGAAGAGCATTTGGAGTTCTTATTTAGGTCCTGGGGCAAGACATGAAAGAAATCCAACCAAAAAAGGGGGATAGGCAGCAGTAAAGAAAGCAAAAGAAAGAGGCTCGAAACGCTTTGCACACTACCCAAAACTAACTTTTTTTGCATAACTATGTAAACTGCTTATCAGCCTCTGTCAAACTAGATGTTTTTAGTCCCTTGGTTGTGCTTTGGCTCCCTATTTAAGTGCTCTGAAATGATGCGGTCAGCTGTCCCCTATGCTCCATTTATCCTAGGAAAGGCACAGTGCCGCAATGCAGACTATAAAGCAGAAACACAAGACATACACATCAGCAAATACCTACAACTGATCAACTGATTGATAATAGCAGGACTGGATAGAATTCCTCCAGTACTACAATTAAAGAACCCCAACATACAAAACAGAGTCTATGCTGAGCTAGGAACAGACATCTGCGACTTCACTCAATAATAATACATGTAATGTTATGACTTTTTGCTGTCTCCAATATTCCTCAATGCCAAAATTCTATTTCTAGTAGAATTTACCAGGGCTGTGGAGTCGGTACAAAAATCCACCGACTCCGACTCCTCAGTTTAGGATTCCACCGACTCCGACTCCTCTAATTTGCATATTACAATCTTGTTGATTGAAAGTATGTAACATGAAATTCGTCTCTTAACTGCCAACACTTAGGAATTTTAAAAGACAACTGAACTGAGAAGGATATGGAGACTGCCATATTTATTCCCTTTAGTCATAGACTAAAACTAGTCCTTGGTAAGAGTACTTGTAAAAGGTAAAGGCCGGAACAAAGAACATCTATCAGGCCCTAGGCAATGTAACTGTGGGTACATGTAAGAGTGATGTGCAGGTACTCTGCAGGGGAATAAGGAGATTCTTCCTCTATTACACATTCTTCATGCACAATCTAAACCAGGTTTATGGGTGATAGACAACACCTTTGTGTTCAATGTGCACCACATTCTCAGTGGATTCCCTGCAGCTCTGTGGAGAGTGCATATGTAGAGTCTAGTACTACTGTGTAACAAAGTAAACCTGAGACAGATGAAATTAAAGTTGTATACATACCTGGGGCTTCCTCCAGCCCTCTTCAGGATAATCAGTCCCTCGTTGTCCTCCTCCACCACCTGGATCTTCTGCTATGAGTCCAGGTACTTGAGCAAGTCTGGCGTAGTGCGCATGCACACACTCCGCCGCCGGGAGCGTACTACACCTGCGTAGCACTGTTGCGCAGGTGCAGAACGCTCCTGGCTGTGGAAGCGGCATGCTGCAGGACTGCGCTGACTGGCTAAATTACCAGGACTCATAGCAGATGATCCAGGTGGTGGAGGTGGACAGCGAGGGACTGATTAGCCTGAAGGGGGCTGGACGAAGCCCCAGGTTTGTATAAAACATTTCTTTTCATCCGTCTCAGGTACCATTTAATTCGTAGTCCCCAAACCAAATTTTAACAACATATCAAATTATTTGATTTCATGAGCAAAGAGAGTGCATACATTTGCATAAATCAGAATCAACGCAGAATTATTTCCATATCTTATTGACTATCTCTATTAGTGACACGGCTACACATCAGGCTTTATACTTACAGCATAGATGTTATTTAGTATATATAAGAGATTCCTGTGTACTCATCATATATACAGTCACAATCAGATGTGTATATCTGACTTTAAAAATATGGAGACTGCTTCATTGAAGCAGCACAAGTAACTAATTTTGATTGGTTTATTTCATTTTTGTGGACTAAGCACAGCTATTACTGTATGTATAAATTATTTATGATGACTATTATCTGAGAAATAGAACATTTTATCATATTTTCTATTTTAATTACAGTTTAAATTCATTAGGAGTCGGAGTCGGTGCATTTATTCCCGACTCAGACTCCAGGCACCCAAATTTGCCCCGACTCCGACTCCACAGCCCTGGAATTTACCATTCTGAATAGTTTATCATCTATACACAGCAAGACATAAAACAACAGAGAATGACTACTTTACAGAGCAATGCACAGCATAATGTGTGGCCTGCTTTTGTATGAAGGGCTAGCTAGAGTTTCTCTGCAATCAAAAACACAGACAAGTTCATTTTCATGTTGCCAGTCCACTAAATTGTATTGTTTGGATGGGCCACATTGTGGACCTGACCAGTTTACACTTATTCCCCAAATGTTGCCTATTCTTTTGAATGGTGAAGTAGGGTAAAAATATCTGAAAGGTAAAACCAGTCACTTGACCCACGCTACTGTAATGCTATTGAGCAAAAATGGCCAAGTTCCCACTGATGGTCACTGGGAGGCTGCCACTAGAGCAAAGATCATCCCCCTTGTCTACTGTGTGCACCTGACCCATTACTCCGACACCTCTAACTCTGATCTTGCTGAAAAAAAGAGATTTGAGGAACAGCTTGGCCACACACCCCTCCAATGTCCTTATGGGGTGGTGTATCGAGCTGCAGACTGGCCACACACCCCATCCCAAGAAACTATTTTCCTCCAACAGAGGACAACACGACCGTTCTGCAAATTAGAAAGTTCAGACAGCTAGCACTTTTTAAAGCATTTATTGTTGTGTTTTACACTGTTGGGAGGAGGAAGTACCAGTGGAGGATGTAAGCTGCAAGGGTGCTTTTGAGATCTAGAATAATGGTTAGCCTGTTTAGCAAGATATTAAATATTATCCCAAAGTATAAGATTAGACAAAGTAAATCCAAAAGAAAATAAACAAACATAAAAAATAGACTATTTAAAGCAAACCTGAATACACTTATGAGATAATTGTTTGTAGTACTGCTAAGAAATAGAACATTAGTAGCAATACAAAAAGTGTTATATTGTTTTCCACTACAGGAAGAGTTAAAAACATT
Organism: Hyperolius riggenbachi; assembly: GCF_040937935.1. NCBI lineage: Eukaryota > Metazoa > Chordata > Amphibia > Anura > Hyperoliidae > Hyperolius > Hyperolius riggenbachi. The sequence goes on from NC_090646.1 coordinate 543,303,862, forward strand.
AGTTGAAATTTATGATAAAGCGCGTCTTTAAGCTATTTGGTCCACTGGGTTAAATAGAGTCCTGTCTTCTGAAGCACTTTAAAGGCCAAAAAACAGTGAGAGACCGCTTGAGTTAAGGTTTTACTGCAGGGAAGTTCAAAGGGTCATTATCTCTGCTTTGTTTTATAGCTTAAAAGACAGAGTGTGGTTTTAAAACTGCAACAGTAATATGTTTTTTTTTTTTTTACGTTCCTTAAAGTAAACTGAAAATAAAAATACGACACTCTTCTCTTTGCTACTAATGTTCTGTTCATTTCTTTGCTACTAATGTTCTATTCACTATCCGTACTACACATACAATTCATTATGTTATAAGTTTTTTTTTTTGCTTCAGGTTTGCCAGATCTCAAGCACATCTTAGTGCACCGTATAAAAAAGTAAAACAGTTCAAACAAATGCACTTCATGCAAGAAAATAGCATTAACCTTTATAATAAACTGTCGCTTTGATAAAACTACATAACAAAAGAAATGTTCACACACAGGATGGTAATAGAGATGATCAATGAGCTGCAAATATTTCAGAGTCCATGCAGAATTATGTACATTTTCATATAAATGTATGCAGTTTCAAGACATCCAATGCTCACTCCAATCTGAATAATCGCAAATACCTTCTGTTTTAAGAAGACAAACCTTTGTTTTGCATAGCAGTTTCGATGTGTGTCTGTTTCTCAAAGCTCTTTGACCTCCAGTCCAACAGTTGATCAAAGAAACTTCAAAGACAACAGATCTATAAGAGTACAAACATATCTATGCTTGGAAAGCAATTGGTTGTTGAATAAATTTGATTTTAAAAAATGGCTCTTCGTTTTTGGCTTGAGATAAAGTAATGCATTGAAAAATAGTAATAAGGCACACAACTTACACGTGTAAAATCAATGCTGAGCCCTGGCACAGAGGCGAGTCCTCCACTCATAAGGGCAGCTTGTGACATAATAACTCCAAATGTCGGCAAGCAGGAAAAGTCATCACTGCCTTCATACAGGAATTTCAGATGGTCGGGGTCCTTGGTGGACATACCCACTCCAAGAGCATAAAGAATGGGCTGGAGGTGAGTGTAGCTGTACGATGACACAGGCAACTTCTGGCCAATGGCCTGGGACTGCAGTGAACATTAAAGAAAATGCAGGTTAATGAGCAAATAATAAGCACATCAAACATAAACCTCAATGGAAATTATTTGGAATAAGAAAGTTGCTTCCAACTCAAATAAGATTTCATTTCTACCCTGCCAAGACACGTTATTCACAAACTACTGCTAGCTATGTATGGACTTGTGTGATCTACTAAAGCCTGCCGTGCTATAGGACTGCAGATTTCATGTTGCAAATAGTCACCAGAAAAACAGCCTTTTGCCCATGCCTCTGGGTACCTGTTTATTGGGTCTTCACATTGCATTGAGCAAGTCATGCTTGTATCAGAGGTTACAGAAGGTTAGTGTGAGACTTACAGTTAGCATTTAGGTCATTTTAAAATTGTTGCGTAGGATTCCTAGTTACAGTTAAAGGGTTATGGTACAGTAGTATTAATGAAGTCAAAGTCAAATCTTGACATCCGTAAAGGGCTAAAGTTTGGTTTAACAACTTCCAATTCATGCCTTTTTAGCTTTAAAAGCACCAGAGCATTTTTTTTTTTTAAAAAACTTTCACTTTGTGTTGAAGGTCACATGATCAGAGATAACACTCTCCGATTATTGGTAATACAAATAACCAGTATTTTTACTAGTGGCACCACCCAGCGCCCAACTCATGCAGCTGTGCGGTGACCCTCCCATTCATCTGCATAAAATGACAGCCAGCAGGCGCTTTGTGGCTGGCACCAGGGATGCTCAAATTCGGCTTCGGGAGATATCCGGATTTTTGCTATCCGGATATCTCCCAGTAATGCTGTGCGGGCTGGGCGGGGGGGGGGGGGGGGGGGTCAAGCTTACCTCTCTGACGTCTTCTTCGGTCGTCCCTCGATGCGCTCCAAGCGGCGGTCACCTGATTACAAACACTTCCTCCTTCCGGGTTGAAGGAGGAAGTGTTTGTAATCACGTGACAGGCATGGAGCGCATCGTGGGAGGCGCCGAGGGATGACCGAAGAAGACGTCAGAGAGGTAAGCTTGACCGCCCAGCCCGCACAGCATTACTGGGAGATATCCGGATAGCAAAAATCCGGATATCTCCCGAAGCCGAATTTGAGCATCCCTAGCTGGCACATAGGGATGCTCATTCGGATTTCGCGGAATTTAAATTTCTGAATTTCTGGTCGGAAATCTGAATTTCCGATCGGAAATCGGATTTCTGCAGAAATACTGCATTACTGCAATTCTGTGATTTTAGCCCAATCACAGAACTCAAAATCAACGGACGAATCAGAGAATGCAGAAACAACTCGAAAGTATTTGGCCAATCAGAGAATGTAAAAAAATAAAAAAAAATAAAAACTACTCGGAAATTGGAAAATGATCAGAAAACTGAACTCGGAAATCGTATTTCTGTAGAAATAGTGCATTACCCCAACTCGGGAATTTTAGCCCAATCACACAACTCAGGAGCATTGGACCAACCATAGAATGCAGAGTCAACTTGGAAGTATTTGGCCAATCAGAGAATGCAGAAAATGACCAAAAAAACAAACAAAACACTACTCGGAAATCCGAACTAGGAAACCAATGGGAAATCAGTGAAATCGGTAATCAGCACTGACAGATTTCGGAATTTCTGCAGAATCGGAAACTGACATTTCTGACCATCCCTACTGGCAGATGAGAGGCTGCACTGCACACCACGCTAACACTGTTCATCCGCCATGTGAGAAAGGCCCAAGTCTGATGGCACCTAAATAAATACAGATTTCAAAGAATTACACTATTTTCTAAAAGGGTTTGTATTTTTTTTTCTGTAAACGTTTTTTACATACAGGTTTAAATTTACTTATGTACATATGGTCATGAGAAAATAATATATATTTAAAAACCAATCTCTTGAAGCCAAACATCCTCCTGTGGCATGGACAAATTAAATGCTGCGCACAGAATCAGCCATCCTCTGATAAAGCCACTCGGTGGAAGTCTACAGCGGCAGCCACTACTGGTAGCAGCAGCAAGCTAAATAATTAAGCAAATATTCTTCCAGGATACACATACTGAGAGAGGAAATTGCTTGGAGCTTGTGAGTCACCTTTATATAGAAAGAAAAGGATGTCTGTATGAGTTCCTTACGTATTATGCTTCCAAACCTTCAGGAGCAGAATGGACCTTTATCAAGAGCTAGTCTATCACTGAACAGGAAAAAGAAATGTGAAAAATAATTAAGGTTGTAAGACTGAACCTGTGGTGCCCATTCTGCAGACCGCACGCTGGAAAACACTTTCCACACACCTCATGCACCATGTGGAGAGACACATGGCATCCATCCCACCTTTTTTTTTTTTTTTTAATGTACCAGTTTATATGAGGAGACCTACTTACAGCAAAACGGGAGTCAAATAATGAGGCAGCTCGACATATTGCAAAGCCACAGTTGTAAGAGTGCCTGAAAATTTAATGGGACTAATTAGATACTATTCTTACTGAGAACTTAGTTATATAATGGAGAACAACTAGGTTTTTAAAGGGAACCTTAAGTGACATGCGACATGATGTACAGTGGCAATCATACAAATAAATATGTCATACTCCTTTTCTTCTTTCTCTACCATAGAGAGTTAATATTCTGCTATGCAACTGACAGTTTCTCTCCAGTCAGACCATAGTGCCCCTCACTGATAAGGAATTGCAGCCATAAAAAAAAAAAAAAAAAAAAAAAAAAAGATCTGGGTTTCTGAGAGCAGGGGATTTATAATAAAGGTTGATACAGTATAGCAATCTGAGACACAGACAGACTATGTCATTGAGCTGAGTCAAAACAATACATCTACTTTTTTAAGTTTGTAAAGATAATATATAACACTGTGGGATATCTAAAAAGTCATTTTTAGGAGTAGGAAGATAGATACAATTGTTTATCTCTTCAGTTGTTTTTTTTCACTTAAGGTTCACTTGGCGTCTTATCAGTGTTACCAGTTGTGTGAACAATAGCAAGCAACTTTTTTTTTTTTGGTGGTTTCACAACAAAAGTTGTTTGAGAATTGTGCTGCATAAAAGACCGCTGTTGAGCGTGTCTATGGGGCTTAAATAGAGCAGGATCATCCACCAAGCAACCTAAGCAGGTGCTTTGGGCCTAGTGGGTGTCAAGGAGGCCACCAGCCACCTTCTCTGACCTCTCTCCACTTCAGCTTACCAAAAAGACAACAAGGGGGGCTCAAGTATGCTACCTTGCCTTGGGCCCCAATTCATCTTAATCCATCTCTGGGCTTAAGCCACGAGAATGTAGATATAAGTCTTGTAGCTAAAGCACAGCTGTGCACGATTGGGCTTGCTCTTGGACACACATCCGGCACCATCTGCTGCAGCACTAATTGGTGAATGGGAATATATGTTCCCTGAGCCAATAAGATTGATATTTACCATTAAAAATGCTTTTACTTTCTCAGTTCATAGTGAAAAATACACTATGTAGCATTATTTTAGAATCAAATATCCTCACCATAATATAAGTTTTGTGATAAAACGGTAGAAATGGCCAAACAAAATGTGTGTTTTATCTACAGTAGCACTTTTTATTTGTAAACTGGAATTGGTAAAACTGAGAAATATGTTTGTTTTTGTTTTTTCCCCCCTCTTTTTCATATCAAAATCCATAAAAAAACTAAATTGTTTGAGGGGAAAAAATAACATACAATGAAAGTCTAGTTTGCCTTGAAAAAAACCCAATATATATTTAATTAAAGAGACACTGAAGCGAGACTAAATCTCGCTTCAGCTCTCATATATAGCAGGGGCACGTGTGCCCCTGCTAAAACGCCGCTATCCCGCGGTTTAACGGGGGTCCCTTCACCCCCAACCCACCCCCCGCAATACTTGGTCGTAAAATGGTCGCTGGCTGTCTCTTCCTGGAGGCAGGGCTAACGGCTGCAGCCCTGCCTCCCAGCGCGTCTATCAGCGGCGCAACGCCGCCTCTCCCCCGCCCCTCTCAGTGAAGGAAGACTGAGAGGGGCGGGGGAGAGGCGGAGATACGCGTCTGACAGACGCGCATGGGGCAGGGCTGCGGCGGTTAGCCCTGCCCCAACCAGGAAGCGCTCCCCCGCTGCACGGAGGGGGTTTGGGGGGTCAGGGACCCCCGTTAAGCCGCGCTATAGCGGCGTTTTAGCAGGGGCACGCATGCCCCTGCTAGCTATGAGGTCTGAAGCGAGATTTATTCTCGCTTCAGACTCTCTTTAAGGTGTCATAGGTATGGATAAAGCTATTACTGATTAAATAAGAACACAGTTAAAATGTGAAAACTGCTCCAGTCCATAAGGGGGAATCAAGGTCTGGATGCAAAGTGGTTAAAACAAAAAGGTGAGGTCACTGAATAACTGAAACATGGCGGGAGCCTCACCAAGATTCTATTGGCTATCTTTTAAAAATTATAGCCCAATATGGGCTTGATTCACAAAAGGGTGCTAACTGTTAGCACGGCCATTTTCGCATTGTGCACGATCGCGAATTTTCGCGCGAAACGATAACGTTTTCGCGCGCAAACGCGAATTTTCGCGCGAAAACGATATCGATTTCACAGTAAAATTCACGTTTGCGCGCGAAAACGTTATCATTTAGCGCGAAAATCCGCGATCGCGTGCAATGCGAAAATTCGCGCGAAAACGCCCGTGCTAACAGTTAGCACTCTTTTGTGAATCAAGCCCTATGTGGGCAGAGGCTATTGTTACGTCCCTGAGTTGAATAAAAGTTTGCCTTCTGTTTTAGGAAGGTAGAACTGTATTGTATTTACCATTATTATTTATTTATTTATAAAGCTCTGATATCTCCATGCAGACAGTTTCCTGGCCAAGCTTTGAGCATGGAGCTCTAGTGCTGTAAGGCAAGGGTGATAGACCCTACACTGCTCAATGCATTAAACACTGTTCACATTCATATTGCCGTCACTGTGTTGCTCTGTGTGTAGATTTTCCTCTGCCCATCTTGTTTGGGCTGGCAGACTTACTATGATCCAGCAAATAAAATAATGTATATTGTTGGCCTTTTTTGTTCTCTACTGAATTCTCTGATCAGCCTTAACTTCAACTATGCACTTCTGCTTGACCTATAGAAGTATAAAAATTTTATAGGAACATTTTTCAGTGCTATATAAGCCTGTTCGTAATTTAATGTTCTTAAAAGTTTTTTTTTCTGTTTCAATTTGCAGCTATCTAACAATTTATAAGACTGTTTGCTGTAAACTGAGACTGAACTTCTACACAAGCATGGAATATGGAGTCTGAAGTATTAACATCCTCAGGAGTCTCACTTAGCTACAAGAGTAGCTAGCCAAACACAACAGGAACCATTGTTACTCATTTTCAGCACCTAATCTAGCAATTGGCAGCAGGTGTTAGCACTCCCAAATGATGGTTTAAAGGGAACCTAAGGTGAGAGACATATGGAGGCTGCCAATTTGTATTCCTTTTAACGGCTTCCAGACTGCTGTAAGGGAAATCTACACCCAGTTTGTGGCTGCTTATTCCTGACAGGGCGTAGATTTCCATTATTGCACCGCGCAGACCGCCGGAAGACCCTTGCTCGGCTGTCTCTATGACGGTAGAGCTCTATGAGCTGGTCAGGAGGCGCTTTCATTGACTCCTGATCATGTGATCATTGTAAGCCAATCACATTGGCTCACATTGATCAACAGGGTCAGGAGCCAATGAACGTGGCTCCTGACCAGCTCACAGAGCTCTGCCGTCTTGGCGACGGCAGTGCGAGGGTCCCGCAGTGATGGGTGAGCGGTGTGACTGACCAGTATGTGCAGCAATTCGTCGAAAAGCTCCGTTTTTTTAGTACCAGGAGTCTCTGGTCCCCTGATATGCATGCTTGTTCAGAGTCTATGGCTAAAAGCCATATTAGAGGCCGAGAATCAGAAGGACTGGACCAGGCTTCTTGCATTGCTTACAAACAATCCTACATAGAACAGCCTACAGATGAAATCAGATACCTACAGTGTAGGTAAATGTTCTACAACCCTGTTCTCAAGGCCACCAATCCTTCCTGTTTGGAGAAAATCCACAGGGGAACTTAGTGAGTATTCCTGACATATGTATTACTTCACCTGGAGATATTTCCTGCAATGCGTGAACTGCTGGTGGACCATGAGAATATCCCCCCCCCCCCCCCCCCCAAAAAAAAAAAATGAAAATAAAACAGTTTGTTTTAAATACAGTGAAATGGCTAAACTGAAAATTGTATTCTGAGGCCAACGCATCACACACTTTCCACATTTTTAGATGAAGTTATACTGTGAGCAACTTCTCTAGAAAACTCTGTGATAGATGTAAGACGCATGGACGGCAATGGAGGTCACTGAAGGTCAGTCTGTGCTGAGGATCTCTGGAGCTCTCTAGCAGGAAAATCAACCCACTCTGCATAGCACATTGAATTTCTAGCACTGTCGGAATTTAAATTAATATACTTACCGGGTCAATTCCAGAAGCTGATGTAAGTTGGCTTGTGGGATTCATAGAAATTCCGCTCTCTGTATCAACGGATGACAAGACTTCGTATAGCTTGGCAGTGGACTCTAATACAAAGACAACACATAATGCATTAATAGGAGATCGGGAAATGTGGGAATGCAATTTGCTGCTAGGTACATAAAGCCTCTCTACCTCATACAAGCTTCCCCTTAACATACTGAAGTTGTGATTTCTGTGACACAAGGACACAACTGAAGTGAGCGGGATATGGAGGCTGCCCGAGATGTGTACCCGAGACGACATGTGACATGAGAAAAACGTGTACGTACAGTGCCAAACGTATGAACAACCAGACTGTTTTATTTGCTTTATTTTGCGGCTTTAAAGAGTTAATTTTTAGACATGGAAGTGACAACTTCTGTCTTGTCGGTAGCTTGTCGGAAATATAGTAAATATCACTGATAAGCAACTTACAGCCATAAAAGTTTTCCTGGCAGAATACAACTTCTGAGAGCAGAAGACGATAGTAAAAGGTCAATAGCTCATGTATTTTTACTCTGGGACACTTAATAGCCTGCCAAAATATAACGCGTTTCACAGAGCACAGTCCGCTTCCTCATATCAAATAAATAAGTGTCTGGTTAGCCAAGGTGCAGAGCTTGGAACGCCTAAAAAGCTCTGCACCTTGGCTACCCAGACACTGCTTTATTTGATCTGAGGAAGCGGACTGTGCTCCGCAAAATGCGTTCTTTTTTGTGCCCGATTATAAACATGTCTTTCTTATATTGGCGTTGCCCCTTCTTAGAGGCAAGCCATTTTATATTTATTACATCCATAGTTATTTTTGGGGGCAACTTCTCCATCCCAGTGATATTGTTTACAGCCCCCTAGCTATTAGAGGTTGCTGTCAATTATTTGTTTGTGTACCCAAACATTGTTTTTTCTGGAGTGACGACCGATACATTTGAAGACAAAAAGCCCGAGTGGGGATGGGATTTCCTCACTTGTTTTTATACAGTGGTTGCTGCAACCCACCTTTGTGAGTACTTCATCACTGTTTTTATCGAGAACTTAACCTGGTACTACACCATAAGGGGCTCCTGGTCTCTCTCTGTGTTTTTACTGCATCTGTAGGAAGTCTTGGGACTCCTCTGGACTACACACCTCCTCACATTCATTCTACTTTTTAAATGTTTAAGTATAAAATAAAACCATGGGTTATTAAAAAAAAAAAAAGTCATTTTAGGAGTAGGAGAATAGATACAATTGTTTATCTCATCAGTTTAATTTCACCTCGGGTTCACTTTAAACAATGCAAATTGCCTGGCAGTCTTGCAGATCCTCTACCTGATACTTTTTCCCCATAGACCCTAAAACAAGCATGCAGCTCAGATGTTTGACTCAAGTTTGACTGCATTTGCCACATGCTTGTTTCAGGGGTGTGCATCATATACTACTGAATGCATGTAATGCAGGATGCCAGGCAACTGGTACTGTTTAAAGTGTGGGTGTGTGTGTGGTGTGTGTGTGGTGTGTGTGTGGTGTGTGTGTGTGGTGTGTGTGTGTGGTGTGTGTGTGGTGTGTGTGTGTGGTGTGTGTGTGGTGTGTGTGTGGTGTGTGTGGTGTGTGTGTGGTGTGTGTGTGGTGTGTGTGGTGTGTATGGTGTGTGTGTGGTGTGTATGGTGTGTGTGTGTGTGTGGTGTGTGTGTGTGTGTGCTGTTTGTGTGGTGTGTGTGTGGTGTGGTGTGGTGTGTGTGGTGTGTGTGGTGTGTGTGTGTGGTGTGTGTGTGGTGTGTGTGTGGTGTGTGTGTGGTGTGTGTGTGTTTTAAAGATAAAACCGGACACGTACCTGGGGCTTCTATCGGCCCCATGCAGCTGTAATGTCCCGCGCCGTCCTCCAATGATGCTCCGTTCCCCGCCGCCAGTCCCAGTCTACAGTCCCAATTTGCACAGTAAGCTCCCGATGACGCGCGGGAATGAGCACTATTCGTCTAAGACGACGAATAGTGCTCATTCCCGCGCTTGTCATCGGGAGCTTACTGTGCAGATGAAGTATGAAGTTTTCTTGTACTGCGCCTGTGCAGTAAGCTCCCGATGACGCGCGCGGCCACGGCCGTGCAGCCGCAGTCTAATTAGATGGCGGATTAGACCGGGACCGGCGGCAGGGAATGGTGAATCGTTGGAGGACAGCGTGGGACATGCCAGCTGCAGGGGGCCGATAGGAGCGCCAGGTAAGTGTCAGTTTTTATTTTCAAACCACCCCCCCAGCCAGAACTCCTATAAAAGTAAATAAAGCAGCCTGCATATCCATCTCAGTACAGTTATTCTTTAAATAATGGTTTATTCAGTTTAGAAAACATGACATTCTTCAAATAATACAATATTTTTCAGAAAGTGCTGTCCACGAGCTCAGTTTCCAAGCTCTCATTATTAAGGCCATCCCTCTGGAATACAGACGCCTTGGTGAACAGTACCTGTGAAGCTAGAATAATCCATGCTAGTGGCACAGTGTACACTTTCTATTTTCAATAATGCCAAATGAAACTACCAAGCAATTTCATAGACAACACTCTCACAGCTGACATTCCCTGTAGACGGACATGCTGTAGCCCTGCCTATAGGAGTCTTTCTAGCTAAAGTTTACACAGTCCAAATTACAATTACCCTACCGTTAGCATAACTTCCATTCACTACTTGATCCCAGAAAAAAAAAAAGTTTTTACATACAGTAGCAAGAAAAAGTATTTGAACCCTTTGGAATTATATGGATTTCTGCACATATTGGTCAGAAAATGTGATCTGATCTTCATCTAAGTCACAACAATAGACAAACACAGTCTGCTTAAACTAATACCACACAAATAATGAGAGAGAGAGAGAGAGAGAGAGAGAGAGAGAGAGAGAGAGAGAGAGAGAGAGAGAGAGAGAGAGAGAGAGAGAGAGAGAGAGAGAGAGAGAGCGCTAGATTAGCCTGTCTGATTCCCCCCCCCCTCCCCCCGGACAGAACGAAAACATAGGAGAAATGTGAAATGTGCCCTGCATGTATATAGAGAGTTTAGCCTGTCTGATTCCCCCCCCCCCCCCCCGTCTGGACCCCGATCTGCTGCACAGGACAGAGGGTAAACATAGGAAAATGCATCACAAGTGGTAATTCGATCTCTCCACTGTGTCACCTGACTGCCATGGCAGATAAGCTCATTTGAAAGCACACAATGTTAACAATATAGCCACTTGGTTCCCAGCTACTTCACTGCGGTGAGAGTCTCCCGAGTGCAGAGTCTAAGTGACCACGGGTCTTCACCAGAGCACCACAGGAGGGGGTGATGGGCCGCAACCCCTAGTGGGCTACGGACTACTTAGCTAGCTAGTGCCCACCAGGTTGCACCCAGGAAGGACTCCAACAGTGGTCAGGAGAACAGATGACACCTCGATGTGGAGGCTGGATGATTAATTGAGGATCCAGTAGTACTGAGGGATTAGAGATCCGGGGTAACTGTGACAGAGGAATCCAGGTCCGGATACAAGCTGAGGTCAGGGCAGGCGGCAAAGGTTCAGGTCCGGTAACAAGCTGAGGTCAGGGCAGGCGGCAAAGGTTCAGGTCCGGTAACAAGCTGAGGTCAGGGCAGGCGGCAATCCAGGAGAGTCAGGGACGAGCCAAGGGTCAAAGCCGGGTAGATCAGATCAGGAGTAGTCTAGGAACAGGCCGGGTCGGTACAGTGTTCTCCCCAGAATTTTTTTCCAGCCGGGTGGCATGAAATAGTAGCCGGGTGGCATGAAATAGTAGCCGGGTGGGGCGAGATGAAAATGCAGGGCAACTCTGCTTACAGCATAGGAGGAGGTGAAGAGGTGAGCCGATGACAGCCGGGTGGTCACCAAATCTAGCCGGGTGGAGCACCCGGCAAAAAGAGCCTGGGGAGAACACTGCGGTATCAAAGATCAATCAGGAAAACGAGCAGAGCTTCAGGCTATCTCACACACTAGCTGACAAAGGAATCAGCGTGGAGTGCTGTGAGTCATCGCCTTTTATACTGGAGGAGGGCTGGTCTTCCAATTGAATTGCGCGCCACGCATGCGTACTAACGGCCGCCAAGACCAGCGCATGCGTACTGTCATCTTGACGCATGCGTACCTTTGTCCGCCAGGAATGGCGCATGCGTACTTTGTTTGCCCACAGTCGCGGCTTGTACTTCCGCCCTTCCTGTCACCGGCAACCACCATGATAACGCGTCAGTACGCGTTCCCTCACACGGACCACCCGGAAGTGCTGACTCCCGAAGAGGCACGGAGTACAGTGCATCCTGCATCGGTAAGGCCCATCTGGACTTCGGATCACCGGAGGATGACGAGGCCCTTAAACCACCGATTCGTGGTAAGATTTCTGCGTGATCCTGACACCCTGTTTCAAAATATACCACTCCGGGCGGATCGTTCAGAAACAGCCTTATCAGTTCGCCGACATGCTGTACGGTCTGCTGAAAACCCACCCAGCAGGAGGTGCCGACGGACCCTTCAGTCAGACGTGTGTATGAGCCTTTAGACTACCACAGATTGAGCTATACAGAATGTATACGGTGGCACATATCTAGGCTCTGCAGCAACAGTTTTTTCTGTATATACCATTGTCTGTATGATTATGTTCAATTATATCAGGGTTTACTATTCCAGGCATTACATGCACACATACATATGTATATATACACATAATGGTGCTTGACTGGGACCTGGATATTTAGTTTACTATAATCAAATGTTTACTATTTCACAGTTTACTATAACAAAATTATACTGTACCCAACTCTTAAAGGATAACTGAAGCGATAATAATATGGAGGCTGCCACATTTATTTCCTTTTAAGCGGTACCAGTTGCCTGGCTATCCTTCTGATCCTCTGCTTCTAGTACTTTTAGCCGCAGACCCTGAACAAGCATGCAGCAGATCAGGTGTTTCTGACATTATTGTCAGATCTGACAAGATTACTGCAGCAAAATTGATAGCAGGGCTGCCAGGCAACTGGTATTGTTTAAAATGGAATAAATATGGCAGCCAACCTTATTCTTCTCACTTCAGTTGTCCTTTAAGCACATAAAAGGTGAGATGCATAGTGGGTATCCAAAAAAACTTTTGGCCATGTGGTAGAAATGCTTAGTTGGTTGTCTTGTCCCACCTGATTTATCTCTACTCCCCAGAGCATTTTAGAGACCAGGTATATTTTTTACTGGCTTCAGAACCCTCAGTAACCAAACATTCCACATAGATCACCCGAGGACTAAAGATGTCGCCACCTGCGATCATTTTTAGAATGTAAATCTGGGTGAGGAAAGTTTTTACAATGGGCAAACATTGCCTAAATAATTTAAATAATTTGTATTGTAAAAAAAAAAAAAATTACTTTTTTTTTTTAAATTACACTTCCCCTTTAAATAAAAGACATAAGTCTATTTGCCTGCGAGTGATGCACAAAAAGTAAGCTTGCCTCATGAACTCTTAGCATGCAGCAAAATTGGACGTTAAAGGGACACTGAGCAGTGCAGAAACTATGGAAAGATGGATATCATTTTAAAGCTCTCTTTCTCCTCTTTCCAATGCTATATAAAGCGCCGCACTACGCCTTTTAGTTTTCGCTATTTTCGCAATTGAAATTGCTGCGGATGCAATTTCGATCGCGAAAATACAGAAAACTAAAAGGCGTAGGGCGACGATTTAGGAGTTGCCAAAAAGAGGAGAAAGAGAGCTTTAAAATGATATCCATCTTTCCATAGTTATATTGTATTACACATTCTGCTTTGAGAAAAAGTCGCCCTGTGTAATACAATGTAACTATGGAAAGATGGATATCATTTTAAAGCTCTCTTTCTCCTCTTTCTGACGACTCCTAAATAGTCGCCCTACGCCTTTTAGTTTTTTCTATTTTCGGCAATTTGATTGCGAAATAGCGAAAACTAAAAGGCGTAGGGCGGCGGTTTATGCACCGCTCGGAGTCCAAATGTATAGAAGAAATATTAATAAGATTAACAGATCTGTAATCTTAACATGACATTCAAACACACAGAAAAATATTAGCTACGCATTATATGTAAAATCTTTCAGTATGCTTTGACCTTCCATTTTCTGTTAATCTTCAAACTACGTCAAGTTTAAATAGCACAAAAGCAATCTGATCTAGTCAATTTAAAAAAATGTACTCAGCAGTAATGGGAGGAGAGATGAATATAAAAATATTCCTTTTATCGTGCTATTCGTATCTGCTGAAACTTTGAAACACTCCATCACAAAGGTTATTCCTACCTACACCGCTAACCTATGCGCAGTGCTCAGAACTCCCCATTAAATTAATGGGTTACTTCTTATATAGAATGCCTCATGAAGAAAAACCCTTTAAGAAAACCGATCTTGGGAATAGCAGAGAAAATCTTACATTTTAATAGCTCCTTGGAACATAACTGTATAAAACAGAATATCCAGATAGATATTTAACTGTATACAAATTCATAAATAAAATTGCTTATTTTTACAATATTCCTTGAAATTTCTTAGTCATTGTTAGCCAATTGTAACATCTTCATCCTGACTTAAAGCCTTAAATTTATCAGACATGCTGGCATCTTTACTACTGGCAAGGTAAATAGCTGTGGAATGTTTATTTTCCCTTAGTGAAGTGAGCAGAACATCACATGATCTGCCAGAGTGCTATGGGGAGAAAGCTGCATGACAGGCTAGGCTAATCACCACCAGAAGGGTGGGGTTGCATACCAGTATAAAACAATACACAGATACAAGGGGTGTTTATGATACCTGGATAATTATAGTACAAATGCATATCCTCGATCATTTATTACATTCGACAATAGGTCACCACAGTACCTCTTTGGGAAAACAATAATGCTAAAGTATGTGGTCATTTAGGATAAAAGGCACAGAAAAAGGGAATTACATAGAACTGTAGATTACAGCGTGTGTGGCCTCCCATATACTTTCCTCCTTGCCACGGTTGGGCCAGGACCGGGGTTTGGCTGCAGTGCGGTGGAGCCGGAGGAGGGGGGGGGGGGTGTCAACCCGTCACGCCGATGCCTCTTGCGTCAATTATGTCCCCCCTCTCCTCCGGCTCCAGCGCACGGACAATGCGGATTGTTCTGCAGCCAAACCCTGGTCCTGGCCAGACCGTGGCAAGGAGGAAAGTCTATGGGTGGCTACACACACGCGCTGTAATCTACAATTCTATGTAAACGCAATAATTTATTTGCGTTTCCCAGTAAATTAAGTTAATGCACCATAGGAGAGCTTTTGTTTTGTTTACTTTCTTTAGTGCCTGGCACCACCCAGTAAGAAAGGCAGCATTTTGGGCAGAAACTTAAAGGAACATCTCCTGAATATACAGTGGTGTGAAAATCTATTTGCCCCCTTCCTGATTTCTTATTCTTTTGCATGTTTGTCACACTTAAATGTTTCTGCTCATCAAAAACCGTTAACTATTAGTCAAAGATAACATAATTGAACACAAAATGCAGTTTTAAATGATGGTTTTTATTATTTAGTGAGAAAAAAAACTCCAAATCTACATGGCCCTGTGTGAAAAAGTGATTGCCCCCCCTTGTTAAAAAATAACTTAACTGTGGTTTATCACACCTGAGTTCAATTTCTGTAGTCACCCCCAGGCCTGATTACTGCCACACCTGTTTCAATCAAGAAATCACTTAAATAGGAGCTATCTGACACAGAGAAGTAGACCAAAAGCACCTCAAAAGCTAGACATCATGTCAAGATCCAAAGAAATTCAGGAACAAATGAACAAAAGTACTGTAATTGAGATCTATCAGTCTGGTAAAGGTTATAAAGCCATTTCTAAAGCTTTGGGACTCCAGCGAACCACAGTGAGAGACATTATCTACAAATGGCAAAAACATGGAACAGTGATGAACCTTCCCAGGAGTGGCCGGCCGACCAAAATTACCCTAAGAGCGCAGAGAAAACTCATCCGAGAGGCCACAAAAGACCCCAGGACAACATCTAAAGAACTGCAGGCCTCACTTGCCTCAATTAAGGTCAGTGTTCACGACTCCACCATAAGAAAGAGACTGGGCAAAAACGGACTGCATAGCAGATATCCAAGGCGCAAACCACTTTTAAGCAAAAAGAACATTAAAGGGACTCCGAGCTCAGAAAAAAAAAGGAAAGTTGTACTCACCAGGGGCTTTCTCCAGCCCAGTGCTGGTCGGGAGGTCCCACGCCGGCGTCCTGGCTCCTCTCCTTCTCCCTGCTCCGGAATGGCTGGCAGGCTGCAGCCCGGGCGACACTCTCCCGAGTGTCGGGCTGCTTCTTCCGCATATGACACGGATTACACACGGATTACGTCACACGCCGGCCGCCTCGCGTCATCACGGCGGCCGGCGTGAAAGTACTGCGCATGCGCGATTAAAGCGCGCATGCGCAGTACTTTCACGCCGGCCGGCGTGATGACGCGAGGCGGCCGGCGTGTGACGTAATCCGCGTCATACGCGGAAGCTGCAGCCCGACACTCTACCGAGTGTCGCCCGGGCTGCGGCCTGCCAGCCATTCCGGAGCGGGGAGAAGGAGAGGAGCCAGGACGCCGGCGTGGGACCTCCCGACCAGCACTGGGCTGGAGAAAGCCCCTGGTGAGTAAAAAACTTTCCTTTTTTTTCTGAGCTCGGAGTCCCTTTAAGGCTCGTCTCAATTTTGCTAAAAAAACATCTCAATGATTGCCAAGACTTTTAGGAAAATACCTTGTGGACCGACAAGACAAAAGTTGAACTTTTTGAAAGGTGCGTGTCCCGTTACATCTGGCGTAGAAGTAACACAGCATTTCAGCAGAAGAACATCATACCAACAGTAAAATATGGTGGTGGAAGTGTGATGGTCTGGGGTTGTTTTGCTGCTTCAGGACCTGGAAGGCTTGCTGTGATAGATGGAACCATTAATTCTACTGTCTACCAAAAAATCCTGAAGGAGAATGTCCGGCCATCTGTTCGTCAACTCAAGCTGAAGCGATCTTGGGTGCTGCAGCAGGACAATGACCCAAAACACATCAGCAAATCCACCTCTGAATGGCTGAATAAAAACAAAATGAAGACTTTGGAGTGACCTAGTCAAAGTCCTGACCTGTATCCTATTGAGATGTTGTGGCATGACCTTAAAAAGGCGGTTCATGCTAGAAAATCCTCAAATAATGCTGAATTACAACAATTCTGCAAAGATGAGTGGGCCAAAATTCCTCCAGAGCGCTGTAAAAGACTTGTTGCAAGTTGTCGCAAACGCTTGATTGCAGTTATTGCTGCTAGGGGTGGCCCAACCAGTTATAAGGTTCAGGGGGCAATTTCTTTTTCACACAGGGCCATGTAGGTTTTGAGTTTTTTTTCTCACTAAATAATAAACCATCATTTAAAACTGCATTTTGTGTTCAATTATGTTATCTTTGACTAATAGTTAATGGTTTTTGATGAGCAGAAACATTTAAGTGTGACAAACATGCAAAAGAATAAGAAATCAGGAAGGGGGCAAATAGTTTTTCACACCACTGTATATTAGGCCAATACTGTCTTTCAGTAGCGCAGTACAGAAAAAGGAATAACACAAGTACAGAAAAAAGGAATATCACACTCTACCAGATACCTGACTGAACAGTGAAAAACATACACTGCTCCCCCCACTCTTATAGCTTGCCCAGCAAGCTCATGGTGAACCAGAACTCCCAGGAGTTACATAGTTACTACAGGCTTCCACTTCAGGAGACAGTAATACCAGCCTCCATCTCCATCTTGCATCAAAAAAGACCTTTACTGAGAGCAAAAATATTTCAGCAAGGTTTTCTTAATATTAGTATTTACTGAACAATGACAGGCATCAGGCGTGCAGAGGTATTTATTTAGTCGACTGAATGAATGAGGAGTAGTTGTATTTGTTACACCCTTCTTACACTTTCACCTTCTCTACTGTTTATATAATACAGTATATGACACCAATAAGTCTCGATCTTACAATTGGCCGATTACATTGTTAAATCTGATTAAATAAGACTCACAGCCTACAAAGTGTCAGCTGATAGCTGTGCAAGAAGTACAAGAAGACATGTATTAGGAAGCATTTGCTCTGCATTGCTGCCAAGCTAACCAATTAGAGTGAAATAACAGAAGGACATCCACTTTCAAACAATCAATCCGGCCCATTCACATTACACGAGTCACTGTAGAAGGTGCTTGTATAGAAGTGGGAGATTTTTCCAATTAGGAGCAATTGTCCAGAGCATCGAGCTGCTCAGTGAGTTACATCATTTTTGTATCTCCAGGGATTTGGGGATTAGGAGCTATAAGAAGGTTTGGCAAAGGAGATTTCTACCATTTACCTGGTATAATGTGTGCACTATTTTCCATCTGTGGGCATGTTTTGAAGGTTTCGGAAACAATGCAGGAAAGGGCCCTCTTCTCAGTGCATTGGGAAGGGATGTTAGGGCATAGTAAGGAAGTACAGTAGTACCACTGTGAGTGTCTCTCACAGCAGTGACCTTGCTAACGTTCTAGGCAGGCATTGCTAACTCCTATGTCACTAGAAGGAAAGGTATTAGTTAATACACTACCAGTGCTTCCACTAGTAAGACTGTCACCATCTATAATAAAGGCCTCCTCACTGCAGCTTTTGTAGTAAAAAGGAAGACTGTATTACAGAGGACCTTTGATGCAAAATGACAAACCACACTATCAGCACAGGCAGCAGAAGTTTTGACAGATTTGCAAGGGGAAAAAAAATGTTGAAAATTGACCATTTGTACCATAAAATCCAGGTTTTGTTGGGTAGCCAAGCCCCCTTGAAAAATTGCCTTTGAAAAGAGATTGCGTCATCTATGGGTGAGAGGAGCCTCATAGTGTGACCTGAGGGGAACTCTGCCCCTACATGCGCCATGAAGACAGCCTATAAGCAGAGAGGAGAGATGGAGAGAATAGAAGTACAGTGCCAATGCAAACAGTATGTTGCATTCCAGAGCTGCCACAAAGCTTCCCTGCTGCTTACTGAAGTAGTCAGCCATTGCTTCATTGGGTGGGTGGGGGGGGGGGGCAGTCATAGTAAGTAGAACAAATATTCCGGCACCATCCACTATACCATGGCAGTCACATGAATGTAGACCACATATGGACACAAGTCTTAGGGCTGGTGCACACCGGAGCGGTTCAGGAGCGTTTTTTAAAACGCTTGCAGGGGGAAAACCGCTTGGCTAATGAAAGTGAATGGGATGGTGCACACAAGAGCGGGTTGTTTTTTTCCACAAATGCAAACTCAGGGGCTGCAGCATTGTTTTAGATTTCTGAGGCGTTTCTGCTTAAATGTTAAAGTATAGGAAAGTGGAAAACAGCTCTGAAAAACACTAGATCAAAGCGGTTTTCCAGGCGTTTTTGTTACAGAAGCTGTTCAGTAACAGCTTTACTTTAAAAATATTTGTAATCTGCTACACAAAAACGCTCCAAAAAACGTTAGGCATGTTTAGAAAACCTCTCTAAACATACCTAGAATCGCTCTAAAATCTGCTTCAAAAACCTCTAGCGTTTTGCAGATCTGCAAGAGGTTTTTGGTGTGCACTGGGCCTTAGAAGGTAAGGAGGCAGCAGAAGGCAGCAAAATAAACATAGTTACATAGTTATTTTGGTTGAAAAAAGACATACGTCCATCGAGTTCAACCAGTATAAAGTACAACACCAGCCTGCTCCCTCACATATCCCTGTTGATCCAGAGGAAGGCGAAAAAACCCTTACAAGGCATGGTCCAATTAGCCCCTAAAGGGAAAAATTCCTTCCCGACTCCAGATGGCAATCAGATAAAATCCCTGGATCAACATCATTAGGCAACAGGAGGATGTCCCTGAAAGCCAACAATCTAGACAGTAGTGGGGTAGGAACGACAGGAAAGGAAACACAGGAGTTAATGGATGAGGCATTGAACTTCTAGGTCTACCTATAGCTACTTTTAGGCTTTTCTGAAAAGATGTGTTTTTAGAGTATATTTAAAGGTTTCCAGGCTCGAAGCATGATGGACAGGCCGTGGGAGAGAGTTCCAAAGGTGAGGGACTGCCCATGAGAAGTCCTGGATGCAAGAGTGAAAGGAGGTGACTAAGCTAGAGGACAAACCGGTCTCCTGGGAGGAACAGAGGTGTCAGGTGGGGAAGTATCTGCAGATTAATGAGGAATTATATGGAGGTGACAGCTTGTGTTGTGTAGAGCTTCGTATGACAGTGTTAGGAATTTAAACTGGATCCTTTGGGAAATAGCTAACCAATGGAATGATTGGCAGAGAGGGGCTGCCTTAGAGGTGCGGGAGGAGAGGTGGATGAGACAGGCAGCAGAGTTTAGTAGGGACTGGAGAGGTGCTAGTCTGTTTTTTTGGTAAACCATAGAGTAGGGTGTTACAGTAGTCAAGACAGGATATTATTAGAGCACGTACCAGCATTTTGGGGAGGGACGTATTCTGGAAATGTTTTTGAGGACTGGTGTTATAGTCTTTTTCTATGTACTAGCCATAAAATACTAATGAGGCCAAAAGATAAGCATGACTGGCAACTGAAAAAAGAATAGCACATATTTACATCAGTTCAGATATGTATAAATGCCCGTGGAAACAGGAGGAAAATGACCCCACCCCACTATCAGCTCAGCATTGTTCTTATCCAAGTTAAAGCAAAGGCCAGAAGCAAAAATTCCTTTGTGAAGGTTACCATGATCAACAGATATAAATAATGCCGCCCAAAACTAAAACCAACTGGGCAAGACAATGATCTCCTCATATCTATGGGGCTAATTGTAACCAGAATAACTAACACCACAGTATGCATA
This sequence comes from Hyperolius riggenbachi, assembly GCF_040937935.1. Lineage (NCBI taxonomy): Eukaryota > Metazoa > Chordata > Amphibia > Anura > Hyperoliidae > Hyperolius > Hyperolius riggenbachi. The sequence continues at coordinate 543,324,263 of NC_090646.1, forward strand.
AATCACTTAATCCACTTCTCAAAACACAATAGAGACAGAAAATCTTTGCATGGATGCCTTCTGCAAAAAAAGCGCTTCATAAGAGCATGAACTACAGCGCGAGACATTCACACCATCCCGTGGAGCCAATCAATGGCTGAAATAAAGCAATTAAACAGTGTAGAACTCACTGCAATCTCTGTGCATTGCACAGCACTTCAGGCTTCCAGTAAAATACAATCAGACAGCAGAATATCATTAGGAATATAAGTAGCATCAGCTAGGCTCCTACAAGGAAAAAAAACACAGTGCTTCCCAGCCAAGCTGCTATTTATAAAGGAGTACATGAACACACTTATACAGTATAATCAATTGCTTTGTGCATCTTACCAATTCGTCCCACATCTTTATTTGTACTGTAATTTATTATTATTTAGCATTCATAAAGCCCGGACATCTCCTGCAGCGCTGTACAGAGAGGCTCACAATCTAATCCTTACCATAGTCATACGGCTATCAGTGTTCTCCCCAGGAATTTTTTCCAGCTGGGTGGCATGAAAAAGTAGCTGGGTGGCATGAAAAAGTAGCCGGGTGGGCTGAGATGAGAGAATGGAAGGCCAGCGCTTTTCTGCACAACTCTGCTTACAGCAGAGGAGGAGGTGAGCCGATGAAAGCCGGGTGCTCTTCAAAACTAGCCGGGTGGAGCACCCGGCTAAAAGAGCCTGGGGAGAACACTGGCTATGTAAGTCTCATGTAGTGTGTGTATCCTAGTCTAGGGCCAATTTAGGGGAAGCCAATTAACTTATCTGTATGTTTTTGGGATGTGGGAGGACACCGGAGTGCCCGGAGGAAACGTGCACATACACGGGGAGAACATACAAACTTTGTGCAGATCATGCCGCCTGGGAACCGGGGACCCAACGCTGCAAGACGAGGGGGCTATCCACTACGCCACCATGCTGCACTGTAAGTAAATCTTGAGGCTGGTTCCACACTGCATTTTGGCGTTCGCGACCAAAAACAGGCCATCAGGGAATAACCAGTTAGTACACAGTATTCCCTGTCTGGCATTCTGCCAAACAGGAAGTGACATGCACTTGCAGTCACTTCCTGCTTCGGGTATGTGGAAGTGCACGGAAGCATATTGTAAAAATTAGCGTTAACTACTACTGGCCATATTTGTACAATTGTCCAACTTCAGTATCCACTGGCTTCCATCAGTGCATCTCTCATGAGCTCCTGTAGCAATATATCCGCAATTCATAAACCTGATGTGAACATACTCCACATAACAAGATCCCACTCATCATTTTATTCATGTATTGGAAATGCAAAAAGGAAGGGGGTGTCACTTGCTGTTTCTTATGGTGGGGGAAGCAATGCTACAAATTCTCTATTACATCCCTGAGAGGGGAAGGACATATTTGTTTGGGCTGGACTGGAGCTATAATCTTTTTTTATGTACATGATGTCCTTGAATTTCCAATTTACAACATAACAAGAAACTTCTGAAATGCAAAACCAATATAACAATTTCATTACCTTATACTACAATACACTTGCACACAAACTGACTTGACAGGAGAAGAAAAAAAGGTGTTTGTTATGTGTATATGCTCAGCAGGATCTGACTATTTCCCAGCACACAATAGAGAGGCTGCGCATCCGGTAATTGACAATCCTAAGCCTTGCATGACAAAGACGAGATATTGAATATATATAGTTTTGTCAAGTGCTTTCAAAAGCAGCTGAGAGCAGAGAATAAAACAAATATAAGGTACCAACATCGCTTTTTTTCCCTTCATTTCAAATCTCTTCTCCTCAAACTTCCTCTTTTTGACAGATAATGGCATAAAAATTGCATGTGTTGGCAAATTATTACAATTCATGACCACCATCAGCCAGAGAAGAAGTGAAAGCACAGCACACCCTGCTGTGACAGGAGGAGGTAATGAAAGCATGCAATGAAGAAAAATGAAATCACTTCCACTGTGTTGCAAAGCATTAAAGCACTCTTTATCGTGGAAAATAGTCAAATTAAAATACATGTGTACACTTACTCCTAAGAAGAACTTTTCTCTCAGAGTAAAATATACTATCAATTACTTATTTCCTATATTGCTGTCGCTAACAGTAGACCATAACATTTTGATATCTTTGACAGATTTTGGACTAGTCCATCTCCTCATGGGGGGGGGGGGGGGGGGGATTCTCAGGGTTTTATTTTCAAATGCACTTCCCGGTACTCAACACAAGGGAGCTCAATAGCACTGGCAGTCAACAAGAAAATACATATCACATAAAGGTATTTCCCGTCAATAAAAGGTGCATTTTCCATCACTAAGACACTGTAAGAACACAATAGGCCTGATCCAATTCACTTTTTCTCCAAGGAGATCATTTTACATCTCTTAACCAGCCGGGCGGTATGGACGAGCTCAGCTCGTCCATCACCGCCGGAGGCTGCCGCTCAGGCCCTGCTGGGCCGATTTTCTTCAAATAAGGAGCAGCACACGCAGCCGGCACTTTGCCAGCCGCGTGTGCTGCCTGATCGCCGCCGCTCTGCGGCGATCCGCCGCGAGCAGCGGCGAAAGAGGGTCCCCCCAGCCGCCTGAGCCCAGCGTAGCCGGAACAAAAAGTTCCGGCCAGCGCTAAGGGCTGGATCGGAGGCGGCTGACGTCAGGACGTCGGCTGACGTCCATGACGTCACTCCGCTCGTTGCTATGGCGACGATGTAAGCAAAACAAGGAAGGCCGCTCATTGCGGCCTTCCTTGTTTATTCTGGGCGCCGGAGGCGATCGGAAGAACGCCTCCGGAGCGCCCTCTAGTGGGCTTTCATGCAGCCAACTTTCAGTTGGCTGCATGAAATAGTTTTTTTTTTATTTAAAAAAAACCCTCCCGCAGCCGCCCTGGCGATCTTAATAGAACGCCAGGGTGGTTAAAAAAGAGTCACTGAAGTGAAAAAAATTATGATATAATAATTTGTATGTGTAGTACAGCTAAGAAATAAAACATTAGGAGCAGAGACAGAAGTCTAATATTCTTTCCAGCAGGGGCGTAACTAGAAATCACTGGGCACCCCTGCGAATATTTGGATGGGGCCCCCCCATAGGTGCCAAATAATCGTAATGGGGCAGCGTTTCACTGTAAATTAATTGTAAAGTGGGCAGCATTTTACCAGACAATCGTAATGTGGGCCAGAAAATCGTAATGTGGGCAGAGTTCACCAGAAAATCGTAATGTGGGCACCAGTCACCAGAAAATCGTAATGTGGGCACCAGTCACCAGAAAATCGTAACGTGAGCAGCAGTCACCAGAAAATTGTAACGTGGACAGCATTCACCAGACAATTGTAATGTGGGCAGCGATCACCAGAATATCGTAATGTGGGATAGAAAATCGTAATGTGGGCAGAGTTCACCAGAAAATCGTAATGTGGGCAGCGTTCACCAGAAAATTGTAACATGGACAGCATTCACCAGACAATCGTAACGTGGGCAGTGTTCACCAGAAAATCGTAATGTGGGCCAGAAAATCGTAATGTGGACAGCGTTCACCAGACAATCGTAACGTGGGCAGTGTTCACCAGAAAATCATAATGTGGGCCAGAAAATCGTAATGTGGGCAGCAGTCACCAGAAAATCGCAATGTGGGTAGCAGACACCTGAAAATCGCAATGTGGGTAGCAGACACCTGAAAATCGCAATGTGGGCCGCAGTGACCAGAAAATCGTAATGTGGGCAGCATACACCAGAAAATTGTAATGTGGGCAGCAGACACCTGAAAATCGTAATGTGGGCAGCAGACACCTGAAAATCGTAATGTGGGCAGCAGACACCTGAAAATCGCAATGTGGCAGCAGTGACCAGAAAATCGCAATGTGGGCAGCAGTGACCAGAAAATCGTAATGTGGGCAGCAGACACCTGAAAATCGCAATGTGGGCAGCAGACACCAGAAAATCGTAATGTGGGCAGCAGACACCAGAAAATCGTAATGTGGGCAGCAGACACCAGAAAAATCGCAATGTGGGCAGCAGACACCAGAAAATCGCAATGTGGGCAGCAGACACCTGAAAATCGTAATGTGGGCAGCAGTTACCAGAAAATCGCAATGTGGGCAGCAGACACCTGAAAATCGTAATGTGGGCAGCAGACACCTGAAAATCGTAATGTGGGCAGCAGTTACCAGAAAATCGCAATGTGGGCAGCAGACACCTGAAAATCGCAATGTGAGCAGCAGACACCTGAAAATCGTAATGTGGGCAGCAGTTACCAGAAAATCGTAATGTGGGCAGCAGACACCTGAAAATCGCAATGTGAGCAGCAGACACCTGAAAATCGTAATGTGGGCAGCAGACACTAGAAAAAAAAATGCACCTGTGAAAAAAAAAAAAACAATTCACTTACCTGACAGAAGTCTTCTCCTCTCCCGGCATCTGGCTCGCAGCTCCCCGAGTCCTCCTGCAGCACATCTCCCGCGCTGACAGGCAGAGTGCAGGGCTACGGCAAGATGGCTGCCGAAGCCCTGTACTAGAGACACAAATAGTCTCCAGTGCAGGGCTTCTTCGGCGGCCATCTTGCCGTAGCCCTGCTCTGCCTGCCGGAGACTATGCAGGCTGCTGGAGCGGGGCTGCGGGGAATGAACTGGCGCAGCGTCTATTCGACGCTGCGGCCAGTTGAGCACCTTGCTGGGGGGTCCAGAGCAGCGCTCCCCCCGCGCACAGTGAGCGGGCCCTAGAGCAGCCCCGGGCCCCTCTGCGGCTGAGGGGGTCGCATCCCCGGTAGGTACGCCAGTGCTTTCCAGTACAGGAAGAGTTCAGAAACTCCAGTTATATATGCAAAAGAGCCATTGAAGCTTATTATCTCACGTGTCAGTCACTGTATTGTTTTTTTTTTCCTGCAGGACAGTTCAAAAGTTCACAAGCTTGCACTGTAAAATCGTTTAGAATGCCGAGTAGTGTGTAAACTGCAAATATTAGAGAATGATGCAATGTTATAAAAAAAAAAAAAAAAAAAACTACATAACTGAAAATAAAAATATGAGACAATTCTCTTTGCTACTAATGTTCTAGTAATTATCCGTACTACACAGCCAATTCATTATAACGTTTGTTTTTTTTCGCTTAAGTGTCTTAATTTTTCAGCACTCTGCAACTCAAAAAGTAAGTGAAAAGGTACTATCAAAATTATTCTGAGCATTTTCTTGCTTGCTGATGGATTAAAAGACATTTTATTGATAGAAGAAGACAATAGGAGAAAACTAAAGGTGGCCACTAATGAGCCAATCTTTTTCATGCAATCTTTTTCATCCAATCTTACCAAATCTATGTAGTAGAAGAGAAAACTGAGTGAATATATTCAATTGATACTATAGGCAGTCCCTTATATTACATAAAAATGGTAAGATTGGATGAAAAAGATTGGATCATTAGTGGCCACCATTAGGGGAAAAAATGTGAATTGCATTAGGCCCAATCTGAGATTTTGCTTAAAGAGAAACTCCATTTTTGTTTAAAATAAAGAGAAAAAAAATTAGTAAAACTTGGCACAGCTATAAAAATCATAGCAGGATGAGATCCAATTAAAAATAGCATCTCCATTTTATATTGGCAGTTAGCTATACTCTTCTAAAACTGACAGAAAGTTCAAATTTGAGTTCTTTGCAACCATGGCAGTTGCACACTGGTGTACGTTCATGCACTGAACATGCCTTTAAGAACAACACATACATGATCCTTCAGAAGTATTTTTGCTGCACAAAGTATAAAGTAAATTCTTAGCATCACTTAGCATTATATTGCCTGGGGCAGTAGAGGCAACTTTTAATGTTAGAGAAAGCCATCATTCTAAGGGAGGACATCTCTTTTTTTTGGGGTCAGTGCACAAGACAACAATTTGTATTTTTGATAAGATAACCATCTCCTACAAACAGGAGCTGCTTAGAAGTCACCAAGCATTAAGCCCAATCTACATGATACGATTCTTTGTGCGATTCGATTACGATTCTATTTACGGTCCGATTAAATCCGACATGTCCGATCGGAATTCGATTTGATTCAATTCGATTTGCCATTGCAAAACAATGGCAAATCGAATTGAATCGGATCCCGTTGCACATGTTGGATTTAATTGGATTGTAAATAGAATCGTAATCCAATCACACAAAGAATGGTATCGTGTAGATTGGGCTTTAGGTAAAAAAAAATTTTAAAAATTTTTTTAAAAAAAAGGATTGGGGCGTGGCTTGCTAATGGCCGTGTGAAGACGCTCTAACGCTGAGCTCCCGCAGCCCGGACTCGAAATCTTCAAAACAACACGCATAGACCCACTGAAAAAGCCCATGAGTGGAGGCAGAAAAAAGGGAACGAAAACCCAGCACAACACGCCGTCACACTCCCAAATCAGGCGCTTCCTCAGGCCACTGGAGAGAAGACTGCAGGACCGAGAGAACACCGACATGGCGGAGGCTCCAAGCGGCAAGACTAGCGGAGGCTCCCAGTCACCTAGAGAAAACTACTCACCAAAGGGCTCACCCACAACACAGGGGACGAAAGGAGCTCGCTTGCCAGACCAACCTCACAGTCCTCCGGACAAAAAGCAACGTACGCAGCTCCCGGATGAGAGACCCGGAACGCCGCAGAGCAAACAACATGACCTCCCGCCCAACTCGCCAAGCAGCAGCACCTCCTCGGCATCTTCCAAAATGGGAGCAAGGGGACCCTCCCAACAAGCCAGCCCCAAGCAGCCATCTCAGGCGGACAAGTCCTCGCCAAAGAACTCTACTCCTATACAGGCTCCACAAGGTAGGCCGACATCCCCTGCCCAACAAGCCCACAACTCCCGCCATGAGAGCACCACTTCCGTAAAGACTTACACAGCACAGCTCTCGCCCAAGCGGCCCACAGGTCTGACATCTCCATCGCTGTCTGATGGCGTGGAATCATATGAAGAAGTTGAGCTACATGATTATATTAGGTCTCTCCCTACCAAACAGGATCTAGAGAACTGTTTTACTCGAATAATGGAAACATATAAGCATGACATGGCTGAGTTCAGACAGGACTTTGCACATGTAACACACAGAGTGGAGGAGGTGGAAAAAACACAAGAGAAGTTATCTGACTCCCTAGAACTGCAAACTAACACTGTCAATGCCCACTCTGAACATATTGCAGCCCTTTATATGAAAATTGATGATCTGGAAAACCGCCACAGAAGAAACAACATACGCATAAGAGGTGTTCCGGAAACAACTAGAGCTCCAGACATTATGGCCACTACTGAAGCAATTTTCAATCTTTTCCTAGATGCTCCAGCAGATAACAAAATTGAAATCGATCGAGCCCACAGAGCAGCAGGCCCCCCAAGATCTGATCCGGCCAAACCGCGTGACATTATCTGCAGAGTTCACTTTTACAAAGAAAAAGATGCCATAATGGCCGCGGCACGCCAGAAAGGAGACATAGACTTTGATGGTGTGAAAATCCATCTACTACCTGACCTATCCAGTCTCACACTCAAGCTCCGTAGAGCCGTCAGACCACTGCTAGATGCTCTAAGAGACCCCCCCCCTCATGCCATTTTATACCGGACCCACTGGGCACTCATATACAGGGGACCCCACTGGGCTTAGATGAGTTTCCCTAGTCACGAGATATAAACGCTCTTAAAGGCTTACGGAAGCTAAATAGACATAGGAATATGTCTCTCACAAAAATTGTTGTTGTTGTTGTTTTAGAATAGAATGTGTTAATGTTTATACAATAGAGTCCGGGTTTGACGGGAGTTAATGGAACGGACGTTTGGCTTCCATCTCCCACCAAATCCTTCATCCTGATGACACCGACCATACGGTTTCAACCAGGATGTGTGACAATTTTCAAGAGTTTTTTACTCAGGCCCTTCTTAGGCCTGAGATTTCTGTTAATAGTTCTTTCTTTTGTCTTTCCTTCTTCCCTCACCTACGCTTCTCTCCCCCCGCAAGCTCTTCCCTGGTAGGGGGGATATCGACTTCCCTAAAGGTAAGATACCAATTAGATCCTGTATGGTGAATGATATCTTATTAACCACTTACTTGCTACCAATCTTAGACTATGGATAGTTGCACTATAGCATCCTACAACGTTAAGGGATTTAACACACCCAACAAACGGTCCCAGATTTTATACCACCTCCACAAACAACACGCTTCCATCATTTTCCTACAAGAAACCCACTTTAGGGAAGGGGAAATACCTTTATTCAAATCAAAATACTACAACAAATGGTACCATTGCCCAAACCCCCTAGGCAAGTCTAAAGGAGTCTCTATAGGATTCCACAAAAATCTCAGCGTCAATGTTCTTAATTCTCAGATGGATACCCGAGGAAGATATATCTTCCTTACAATACAAATTCAAGAAATAAAATACACCCTGGCTAACATATATCTCCCAAACCAAAACCAAGGTACTACGTTACTCACATACTTAAACAAATTATCACAATTTGCAGAGGGCAACATAATTCTGGGAGGCGACCTCAATTTTTGCCTTAATCCTACACTAGACTCTTCCTCCAAACGAACATCACTATCTAAACAAGTTCTAGTAAAAATTAAATCTAAACTTCAGTCTTTATGCCTAGTGGACGCCTGGAGAACTCTCTACCCAACAAATAGAGATTATACATTTTTCTCTCCTGTTCACCAATCACATAGTCGTATAGACTATATTCTTACTTCTCAGAGACTCCTCGACAGGAATATTCAGGCGTCTATAGGCATCAGACTGTGGTCAGACCACGCCCCAATCTTTTGCTCATTTGCTCTACACAGATCCCTGGGGGCCCAGAGCCAATGGAGGTTGAACGACAACTTACTCCATGACCCTATATGTGCAGCAGACATTAAAAAAACCATTGAAAATTTCTCTCTTAACCACCACCATGATGAAACCTCACCCGCCATCAAGTGGGAAGCCTTGAAATGTGTCCTACGGGGGGTCTTCATCTCCCATGGCTCTCGGCTCAAAAGAGAGCGCAGTGAGCAAATTTCCAAACTACTCTTAGAGATAGAAGACCTAGAGAACAAACTAAAAGAGCAATACGCACCCGACATAGACCTCAAACTATCCAATACCAGACAAACTCTTTTATCCTTAATAGATCAAAACAGTTTGATAGCTAGAGAAAAATCCCGAAGTATGTATTTCCATCGAGGAGGTAAATGCGGCACTCTGCTAGCCAAATCCCTTCATCCAATTACTCCCTCCACAAATATTTTCTCAATTAAAAATTCACAGAATCAGACCAAAGTTAAAACATCCGACATAGCTAAAGAATTTAATACATACTATACCGCCTTATACAACCTTAAGGGGAAATTCCATGACCTAGACCCAACCAAACTAAAAGACAAAATAGCCTCATATATTGATGCCACTCCTCTGCCCACACTATCACCCGAAACTATCACAGACTTAGATCAACACTTTACGGAAATTGAATTGATGGCCTGTATCGGATCTCTTAAAAAAGGGAAAAGCCCTGGACCTGATGGCCTCTCGGGAACCTTTTTTAAACAATTTTCCACGCTCTTGTCTCCAATATTGTTGCAGACATTCAATTCAATCGATGACTCATTTCTTCACACCTCAGACCACGATGGCACATATCACGGTTATCCCCAAACCAGACAAAGACCCAAACTATTGCGTAAATTATAGGCCCATCTCCCTGATCAACATAGACCTAAAACTTTTTGCTAAAATGCTAGCCGAAAGACTTAAACCCCTACTCCCCACAATTATACACACTGACCAGGCAGGCTTTGTCTCGGGAAGAGAGGCTAGAGACAATACGTTGAAGACTGTTTCCCTGATTCACTACGCCAAGAAAACTAATTCACCCCTCTGTATTAAGTCTGTGGATGCTGAGAAGGCGTTCGACAGGGTCCACTGGCTATTTCTGGAGCTCTCCCTTAAGCAGTTAGGCTTGGGAGAGGTTTTCATGAATAAAATACTATCACTATACCACAATCCCAGTGCCAGAGTTCGAGTTAATGGGACCCTGTCGGACGCCTTCAAAATTGCTAACGGCACTAGGCAGGGATGCCCACTATCCCCCTTGTTATACGTGATCTGTATGGAACACCTGGCACTGGCGCTCCGGCAGAGCTCTTCATTCCAGGGGATGAAAGTGGGAAACCATCATTTCAAAGTCTCGTTATTCGCAGATGATTTATTATTATACATTTCTAACCCCCACATTGCATTCCCACACATTCTCTCTGAGCTAAATAGATTCGGAGAAGTTAGCAATTTCAAAATTAATATCACAAAAACTGAAGCACTAAATATAAATCTCCCAGCACCAACTATTCATACCCTAAAAAAGTCTTTTAAGTTCCGATGGCAGCCCAACCACATTAAATATCTGGGAATCTTAATACCCAATGATCCCAGCAAAATATTCCAACTCAACTACCCACCACTCCTCAGTAAAATCCAAAAAGAACTTGATAACTGGACCAACCTTAGACTCACCTGGTCTAGTCGCATTAATGTTATTAAAATGGATACTCTTCCCAAAATTCTTTATATACTGCAAGCTATACCCATTGGACTTCCCTCCTCCTTTCTTAAAAAATTACAATCGACAATGCTGAACTTTATTTGGCTAGGTAAAACCCATAGGACAAAATTTAAACTCCTTATACGACCTAAATCAGAAGGGGGCATGGGCTTACCTGACATCAAAACATACTACCAGGCGACCCTACTAACGCACATACTGAACTGGTTCCAGGATAGAGACAACAAACAATGGGTTATAATTGAATCAGTAACATCCAAATTAGATCCAAGAGCTTTGCTATGGATACCCCCACACTTAAAACCCGCATCTGATGACATCGCTTTCTGGTCCCAAATTGTTCTAAGAAAATGGCGTGACATCAGAGACCGACTAAGATTATCCACTCTTTATAGCCCACTTACCCCCCTCCTAGATAATCCTAACCTAGCTACGGGAGTACAACAACTTTCCTTCTTGGGCTGGGACAGGAAATTTTGGCCCCAAATGAGACACATCATCACTTCAAATAGCCTCATGTCCAAAGAAAGTATAGGTAACCTCCAGAACCCTCCCAAAGTGAACTGGCTGATGTGGTCCCAGCTCTCCTGGTACTACAAACTTCTAATGTCCAAAACTAATTTACACAGAAGTCTAACGCCATTTGAAAGATTATGTGCTACCACAGCCTCTTTAAATCACAAAGTCTCTCAGATTTACTCCTTACTGGTATGCACTAACAGTGAGAAAGATCTCCTCAAGTTAACAGATGCCTGGGATAGGGACCTAGGACAGCCTCTTCCCGCAGAAGACTGGGAAAAAATCTTTGAACTAACACACAAATCCTCAGTCTCCCTAAACTTCCAGGAGAGGAATTTCAATATATTTGCTAGATGGTACCGTGTGCCATCCCAGGTGTCTAAATATAACCGGGAGAGCTCAGACCAATGTTGGAGGTGTCTACAAGCTACAGGAACCCACATTCATATATGGTGGGAATGCCCCAAAATACAAAAATTCTGGGAGGGGGTGTTTGAGATCCATGGGCAGATGTATTGTGAGTCTCTGCCATTGAAAGCATCAACAGCCCTACTAACCTTACTACCTGGCAGATCCTCCACTATCAAAAAATCAATAACCCCAATCCTACTTATCTCAGCTAGATTACTAATCGCCCGACACTGGAAATCTGATGTAATACCTTCTATGGCCGAACTTTTCAAAGAGATAAATAATACTATGCGTATGGAGGACCTATTTACCCCGACCTCAGACAAAGCTGAATCCTTTGTCACCAAATGGGCTATTTGGATGGACTTTAGAGACTCAGAAAGAGCCAAGACCATTCTACATAGAGATCCTACCCTTTCTACAACGAATACACCACAGAATCCAACCTAATCAAGATCATACAGTTAGTACAACCAGGACCAGATATACCCCCCTACACCCTAAATATCTCCCCCCCGACCCCCTCTTGCTTCCTTTCTCTTCACCTCCCCCCCTCCCCTTTGTTTTCCTCCTATTCTTCTACTTAGATCCATCTATAGCTACCCTTTAATTCATTTTTACTTTTCTATAAATAGAATGAAGTTTTGTTGTACATCAATCTCTTACTTACCTGAGATACATATGCGATCCCTATAGCTCCTTACTTTACATGTGGTGGACAACTCTCAATATCTATTGACAGTGATAAAACTCCTTTATCCAGGAATTTTTACTGATGATTATTAGATGTAACCTGGTTCATGTCCATGGTATTCTATCTTCAACCAAACCATGCCCACAGCATGAACCAACAAAACTACTATGCATCCATCACGAACTCACCCATGTGTTATAGTTCATACTTGACGCTGTACACAATGTTTTATACGTGTCATACTTCCCTGTATGTATATCTGTGTTTAAAAAAATTTTCAATAAAAAATTATTTGGAAAAAAAAAAAAAAAAAAGGATTGAGATCAACAAACTAGAAAGGTTTGTCCGATCAGGACTGCCCAACTGCATTACATTATGAACACTCTTTGATAAGATATGGTGTTTCTTGTAGTTTAGACTGTTGTTGCACAACCACTCTCTGGTGTCTAGGGATTTTCTTGCACATACTAGTGGACAATAGTAGATTATACATCCATAAAATTATCAATAACTTGGAATAAAGGCCTAGGAACTCTTAAGGTAGACCAAAGCAATCATTTTAACACCTTTTCAAAGTATGTAATGCCCAACATTTATTATGCTAGGTACACACCAAACAATTTTCTGTCAGACTTTTTTTTCAATCGTTTTTGCGATCGATTTTGCGATCAATTTCCATAGAAGTGAGCAGAAATCGATCGGAAAAACGATCGGAAAATTGAAAAATCGATCGATATTGGAAATAATCGATCTGGCAGGTAAATCTGCCAGAAAACTGTATGGTGTGTAGGCATTGCTATTTTCCCACCATTCTTCTCCCCAGAGCACAATAGACCGCTTGGCAGACAGCCAATCGTACAGTCAAACCTGGTCTCTTAAGTCTATACAGGTTTCCCATACATACATACATACAAAATCTCATACAACAAAAACTTAGGTTGTGACTACATTTCGTGACCAAGAACACCCAAAAGCTGGTTCATACCAGACATGGTTAGGCTCTATAATATATCCAATACTTAGGCTTTATTTGAGGACATAATACAAACATAGGGTTACACTACACCGGGGCCATGCCATGGATGTTCCCCTGGTAGTGTGAACCTAGCCTTATTAATCCTTATACCCATCTTCTTGCAGATGGGATGTTTACATGGATGTATTATCTCTACTGTTCGCTACTTCAGTTTACGCTGCTTGGAACCAGTTTTTTTTTATTACAGTATATAAAAATTCTAATTTCCTGTGTGTAAAAATTAAGAGAAGCCGAGGTGGGTTTGAAGAATGCTATTAGGACACAGATTCTGCATACTATCACCAGCCTCTGTGTCTGTACTGTGTCCCCCCAGGTACCCCTTATAGCGCCGCTTGCGTCCCTTCCTTCCCTGCCTCTGAAAGCTTCCTCCAATCAGCTTACGGAGGCGGGGAGGGAAGGGACGCAGACGGGCAGCGTTGCTATAGAGGAGGCGGGAGAGCAGTGGTGAACGGCAGACATAAGGTAAACAGCCAGCTAGCGACAAGCTGCATATCGCTAGCATGGTGGGTTTTTTTTATGGGTAACAGCAGGGTGCAGGGGGGCCTGGGGGACACAGAGGCTGGTCTCTGTGTCCTAATAGACTGGAACCAGTCTAATAGACTGGAACCAGTCTCTGTGTCCTAATAGCATTCTTCAAAACCACCACTTACCTGGGACTTCTATCAGCCCCCTGTAGTAGTAATGTCCCACGCCCCCCCCCCCCCCCCCCTCCGATCCGCCGTTCCCCTTCGCCGGCCTAGCGCGGCATGCCGCCCAACTGCGGCTGCCGTGCGCCTGCTTGCTCCCACCCGCGTCATCGGAAGCTTACTGTGCAGGCGCAGTACAAGAAAACTTCGTACTGTGCCTGCGCAGTAAGCTTCCAATGACTAGAGCGGCAGCACGCATTCGTCTGTCAGACGAATAATTGCCCGATGCCGGCTGGCAGGGAGCGGCGGATCGGAGGAGTACAGCGTGGGACATTACTGCTACATGGGGCAGATAGAAGCCCCAGGTAAGTGCCGGTTTTTATCCTCAGGATCACCCCCTTCCCCCCAGAACGTTAGTTGTGTTAGTTGCATGTGGTCCAGTATTTGTCATAGAGAGAATCCGAAGAAACAACAACAGAATTTGTTTAGGTGATACCTTTATTGACTAACTGTACAAGATGTATTTGCTAGCTTTCGAAACAAAGTTTCTTCTTCAGGCATATTTCAGAACTGGATCAGAACCATACAAAGTAGTGTATTAGGTGCCCACCATTATACAATCTTTATTGAACAATCTTACTATTTCTATGTATGAGGGACTACCTATAGCATCCGTGCAAAGAATATTCACTCAATTTAACCTTCTACTATACGGATTATGTAAAATCAAGATTGTATTCTTCATGGGCACCTTGTTAGGTATATCTACTTACAACCAAATTTGAACAATTATAGTCTAAAGTGTTCTTATATGGTGGAACAATCAAGATCTAGGTTTATATATTAGTTTGTTGGGTAGTATGGAGCCCCATGGAGCAAACAGTGATCTGATTGTCTACATATTTAATAGTTTATACAATGCAAACACCTGTTCAATCAGCTTATACTTGTCCAGATCTACAGGGTCACCTTTTTGGAGGTCTTTATTATTTCTACACCTAATATTTGGGATGCGGAGGATCTTAGTCTGTATACAATTCACCCACATATTTATCATCACTAAACCTGATCACCTGTAAGTCTGTTCAGAAAACCAAACTAAAGGCTGCCATACACTAGTCGATTGCCATCAGATCATCTAACAGATAGACCCGTCTCTGATCTAACAGAGGGATCTAATGGCTGCCCATACACTGCACACAGATTTTGATTTGATTTCAGCATGAAATTGATTCACAACCTGTGGAACTGCTGCTGCCACCTGCCTTGCCGCCCCTGCTCCTCTGGCCAGCAGCAACAGTGTCAACTGTCTGCTGGCGCGAGTCCCCACGTCCATGCTGTCCCTTCTTCCAGCCTCTTCCTCCATCTTCTCTTCACTTCCTGTGACAAACGGAAGTTCAAACAGTAGAGCACCCTCTACTGTTTGAACTTCGCCTTCTCACAGGACGGGACAGGAAGTGAAGACTGAGAAGACGCCAGAAGAAGTGAGACTGCGGGGACCCGCACTGGCGGACAGGTGATGTATTGTTGCGACTGTCTTCGCTGTATTGAACACCGCTAACGGTTTGCTCCCGACCCGCCGACGATCAAGCTAAATTTTCCACCTAGACAGATCGACCGAATCAATTTCGGGTGGAAATCGGTCGATCGGTCAACATTTGCATTAACGATATCACAGCAGATTCGATCACAATGATCGAATCTGCTGTATATCGACGGGAAATCGTTTTAGTGTATGGGTACCTTAACACCTCAGCTGTATTCCAGTTTCCACATCAGCTCTTTAGATAAATGCATAATTCTAGGTTTCCTATTCTTTATACAGTATAATCCCTTAATAGTAAACCAAGTAGTGGCCAAGTAATTTATTATATCAGAATTAGTCATAATTGTATATCTATACAGGCACATGGTCAGGGCCAGAGGATTGCGCTTACTAAAGCCAGAAGTTTACTATATCAGAGTTTACTATAATGAGATTCTACTGTATTGGATTTAATTCCACACATATACAAAGATAAAGTGCTGTCAGTTCAATAAGTTGTAAATCACTGCCATGTTCTTATTTTGTATAGTAAAATAAACACATTTCCAGTTGTATTACTTATGGCAAGTCATGATAACAATAGAAATACAGGATATTGCTCCTGGCTAAGGCCATCATACTATCAATGGTAGTTTAATATTTCTTATATAGAAATTGGCCTCTGTGGTCTATAGAATAAACTTTACCTTCTTATAATTATTTGTTCAATAAAACCAGGAAGAAAACTCCCTCATCAATCCCACCACAAGCATATTTCATGGAGGAACTCTGAGTTCCTCATAAATCCTCTGCTATCGTAATGCATCATAAATAATCAAGTAGTGAAGCCCTGCTGGAGAAGACTTCATCCTGTTTCATATTATTTTTGTTGTACTATGTTCTAGTACATTGTTTATACACACATGAAGGGCGAAGGGCGATGATGCTTGCAGATGCCATAGTATGTGAATCCAGGAGTGTGACTGACAAGTTTTCCACTAGTAGAATGTAATAAAAGAAGCCTAAATAATGAGAAAAGTGGCAGCTGGATACACTCACTTGAGCAACACTAGCTGCTGGCAATGGGGTTCCATACACTTTTGGGTAACCACTTTAACAATTAAACCAGCATGTCTAACATAGACAGGAGGGAACTTTATCACATGCTGAGGTTTTAATGCATACAAGCTGCAAAGTCACCAGAGTGCCTCCTTTTACATTAAGCATGCTGGATAAATAAATCCTTTGTGTGACTATGGCCAGCACCAACACTCCAATAATTCAGGTGCACGTCACAGCAACACATATTCAATACACTCACTTATTTGTCATCATTTATAACAGTCACGAAACACAAGTGCAACGTCTATATCCATCTATCTAAAGCCTGGTCATTTCAATTTTGATTGGCCAATCACTGACCAATTGTACCCCTCCCCCCCACATAGTATGAGAGATTACCTTCACAATCTGCTCATAGTCTCCAAAATCTGTTGGCTCTCATACTACATGAAGGTGGTAAAACTGAGCAGTGACTGGCTAAGCAAAATTGAAGATGTGTAAAGGGCTTTATCCATCTTTCTATATAGACCAGGGGTCCCCAAACTTTTTCAGTCATGGGCCGGGTCAACATACTTCAGACTGCTGGGGGGAAGGGGGCGGGACATACATAATATGATGTTAAAAAACATTACATTGAATCTAGGTATTGATTCCCCCCAATCATGCCGGGAGGAGAACTCCCAGCAGCAGACATTCAGTCATGTGGTGCCTGAAGAACGTCTTTGTGCACCAGACAATGAAGCATACTCAGGTGACAGCCTGCCGTCCAGTTGGACTGCAGTATCAGCTGATGCAGAATTGTATTGGAAGCCAGCGAATGGCTGCTCACTGGCTTCTATAGTATGTGGATGGGTGGGGCCAGCACTGGTATTCTATATGAGGGCCGCCAATATTTAAAGGTGCAGTGGGCCGTATCTATAAGTTATACATTTTGTGTTTGGGGGCCAGTGAAAAAGCCTCGGAGGAGGGGGGGTGTAGTTTGAGGACCACTGATATGGAGTCACATGAAAACATAGTTGCCAAGTAAATTTTTCTTTTGATTTTTTAATTGGGGGATATATTAATACTTTATATTTATTCAGACAGTATGTACTGTATATAAAGATGGTAGAACCGAAAAGAAAAAAAAAAAACTATACAAGTTGACATTGCTAATCATTTATTTAGCAATAAAAGCCTCTTTGGCAAGAAACAGCCCGATGTAGCCACTTCTTTTAACAGTGTACACTTTCTAACACCAACTGGGAAAACTTTATTTTCTCAATCCTCAGATAAATATTATTCCATTCATCTCTGAGTACTGTGTGAAATGACATTCATAGGGTGTAATAACATTTTCCCATGGCTGTACCCTACTCCAGCAAAACAGACCGAGGCCTGGTAGAAGGAAAAGCTCCTGTAAAACATTAGTTATGCTCACCATCACCATGACAAGAAAAACACTGGTGAAAGATGCTCTTCGTTATGATTTTATGATTATGATTAGAGATCTCTGATGAAGCAAGGTTAATCCTTGCGAAACAGCTGCCAGACAACTTTCCTCCCCCCACTGCTGTAACTATTGTGTCAACCCAGTCACAATAAAGGGTATTTTATGCAGTAGTGTTGTCCGGATCATGAACGATTCGGATCTTTGATCCGAATCTATTTTATGAGTCGATCATCCGAATCATCAAAATGAACGATTCGGATCGCAAAAGGGGCGGGGCCAGGAGTGACACGCCCCCTCTCAGCGGGCAGCGGGGTCTTGGAAGCAGAGCGGAGATGGATCGCTCTGTTGGATGGGAGCCAGCCTTGCAGGAAGACAGGTAGATGAGAGAGAGGGGACATGGGTGCCACTGCCAGATATGTGTAGAGCACACATACTGGCTGCAATGTGCTGCCCATTATAGGCTGTCTGTTCCGTAGTGCTGCACAGTGATCACATGGGAAGCTTTTGGCTCAGCACAGCTCAGTAACTTTGCAGACACTGTGATTGAAAGGCAATATAATCCTCCTGCACTCGGCACTAAACAGCTGCACTTATCTTCTGGGAATGCTTTCTTTCCCTGTGCGACCTTTTCTTTCAAAGTGTACAGATGAGCATATAGGTGAAATATATGTAAAGCATATGACTTCAGCATGTGGGTATTACGTGCAAACATTTCTGCTCTCTGCTCGTCCCTCCTCCCTTCTCTGTCCACTCCCTGCCCTCTGTCCATCTTCTCCCCTTCTCTGTGTGTCCACCCCCCTCTCCTTCTCCTGTCCACAGACCTGTCCTGCTGTTCATTTCACCCCCGAATGCTTCCGGTAGTAAAATGATCCGAGATTCGGATCAAAGATCCGGATCTCTTCAATGATCCGATTCGAATCATCCGGATCATTGAAAAGATCCGAACTTCCCATCTCTATTATGCAGCAGTGCCCTTCCTATTCTTCAACTGACTTGATTAGAGATTCTGTCACGAGTGCCACTAGCACAAAGGCAGCAAAAACGTCTAATTTCAGTTTGTTTTTTGTTTGTTTTATGGTTTTTGTTTCAGGCGCCCTACTTTAAGAAAAACCTTATCTACTCCCCCACCCAGTGCTCAATGGTAAACTTCTCCTGCTATCTTTTGCCTCGATCTAACCTTGCTGGACAAGCCATAGAAAACCACTTCTGGGCCTGTGCTGTGCCTAAGGGTTCGTATACACGTCCGATAAAGATCGTTCATTACGAACGATTCGTGACGTTTACACGATATTCAAATTAGACCGAAAAGATCGTTCGTAATGAACGATTGTGTACACACGTGAACGATATAAGTATAAAGTACTGAACGACGAACGATAAAAAAATGCGTGCGCAAACGAAAGTGACTTTATGACAGGCAATAAGAACATGCGTACTACTCAACAGATAATCATTATCGGACGATCTTTGTACACACTGCAACGATTGAACGATTATCTTTCGAAAAAATCTGCCGGGTTGGATCGGTCGGATTGAACGATAACGGTCGTTGGGAATTTTTGAACACACGATTATCGGACCGATTGTCGTTATCGTTCGTTTTTGAACGATCGTTATCGTACGGGTGTACTCAGCTTAACAGGCACAAATGCCCCGGCACATATTCATCTCAGTATTGCTTTACTTCATTTCAACTGAAGAAACCACTAGGATCAGTTAGGGCCCATTCACACTTGCAAAACGCTAGCACTTTTGCTAGCGCTTTGCTCTGGCAATTTTTTGCGATTAACGCGAAAAATCGCCATTCCCACTTGAGGCGATTTTTTGCGATCGCGAATAGCGCTTCTATAGCACTAAACAGGATCGCCGGGAAATCGCCAGAAAATGGTGCAGGATACAAATTTGCGTTTGGCGATTAGGTTATTATAGCACTAGCGCTTTAAAAAGCACTAGCACTTGTGCATTTTGCCCGAAATCGCCAGCAAAACCTCATATGTGAACGGGGCCTTACAATGAAACTTCTAAAATGGAATAGGAAACATTTAGCTAAACTCCCCAATTTTCCTTTGAATATTCTTTCCTGAAGTTCCACTTCTATGTAAGGGCCTCATAAGAAATGCAAGGAAGTTAAAGGGGACATCCGCTGTAAATTCTAAAATGAAAAAGAGTCAGAATGACACTGACTGTTCCACTCTTTTTTTTTTTACCCAATGCAGCAAGACGACTACTTCATTAGGCAACAAGACAGCTCTGGAATGCAACATACTGTGGCAGGCACTACACGACCTCTCACTTCAGCTTTCCTCTCTAAGGGCCCTTTTCCACTAGCTGCGTTTTTGCCAAAAACGTAAAACGCATGCTGATTCTGAAGTGCAGCCGGTTTAAAATAAGAATCTTGGGTGGCCTTTTCCACAACTACATTCGGATTTGAAAAAAAAACGCAAACGCATGTATGTGCGATTATGATGCGTTTTGCGTTTCAATGTAAAGTATAGGAACGCATGAACAACGCATAAAAATGTGTTTTGTATTGATTTAACCACTAGTGTCTGTTTTCAAAAATCAAGACAACACTTGTCAATCAGAAAAATGGAAACCGCAAACGCATAAAAAAATGCACAAAAAACGCACATCAAAATTGGGAAATCCGCAAACGCAAATAGCATGCATCTGCAGTTGTGTTTTGCAGTGGAAAAGGGCCCTAAGATAGGCTGGCTCAGTGGCACAGGCAGGAACAGTGGACCTATCAGGCCACAATATGAGACTCCTCCCACCCACAGATGACACAATCTCTTTGCAGTCTTTGCAAAGGCAAAACACTACAATGGCAGTTTTCTTTCAGAAAAGGGGCATGGCTAACTAATAAATTCAGAATTATTTTTATTTTTGCCAAGTATGACTGGGTCGTGCCTGGAATTGGGCTTGGAATGTAGAGGGCTTGAGTATAGGATAAGACATACAAGTAAGGACGGAGACACCAATACACTTACAGAAAAAAAAGAAAAAAAAAAAGTAGTATAATAATCCAGTAACCACTACGGCAATTAGATACAAGAATTATCTGTGATAATGTAAAAAGTTTGGCAGTGCAAACACATGCTTTAAAAACAGCTAGGGGGAGGAGGGAAGGGGGAGGGGGGAGTGTGTGAAGAGAGTTCAGCGAGTTGACCACTGAGGGGAAGAAGCTGTTCTTGTGCCTGTGCCTTGAGGAGCCCCTGATGAGTCACGCCCTTGAGTGACGAAACGCGTAGCGCGGAGCCTTTGGACACGCACGCATCTTGGAACACACACTAGAGACGGAGCTTACCGGTGCCGAGGCAGGAAACCTGGCGGTCATCTAATGGAGCTGTGAGATATGCTTTTCCTATTCTTTTATTTGGTACGAAGTTTTTAAGCAGGGCATTTTAGCCATATTAAATACAGTTTTACGCTATGAGAAGTGGCTTTTTTATGCTTTTTTTATAGCTCTACAGAAATACATGTGATATGCCTGTTTGAAAGCAAATAGCTGGATCTGGAAGTATATACACTGAGGAATCACGCTGCTTGAAGAGCTGCTGTGAACATCTACATTTGGTTAAAGGAGATCTTTGTGTACCCTTTGGACAGCTAGCAGCAGTCTGGACTTTTTTAGAGGTTTAGGACTGGTGAGCGCTGTATCACATTTTTATAATAATCCAGTAACCACTATGGCAATTAGATACAAGAATTGTCTGTGATCATGTAAAAATTTTGGCAGTGCAAACACATGCTTTAAGAACAGCTAGGGGGAGGAGGGAAAGGGGGGGGGGGGAAGTGTGTGAAGAGAGTTCAGCGAGTTGACCACTGAGGGGAAGAAGCTGCTCTTGTGCCTGTGCCTTGAGGTCCTGGTGTGGATGGACCTAAACCTACGGCCTAAAGGGAGTCGTCTGAAGAAGCGGTGTCCTGGATGGGAGGGATCATTGGCGATCTGCAGAGCTCTAAAGCAGAGTTCCCCAACCCTGTCCTCAAGGCCCACCAACAGTACATATTTTGCAGGTAACCCAACACAATCACGGGTGGAGTAATTAGAGTTGCAGCAGAGCTGATTAACTACCTCTGTGGTTTTATACAAAACATGCAGTGTTGGTTGGCCTTGACAACAGGGTTGGGTAACACTGCTCTAAAGCGTAGTCGGTTTTGGAGGAGGTCCAGAGGGCGGAGTGGTATCCCAATGATTCTCTCCGCTGATCTGATGACCCTCTGCAGTTTAAGTCTGTCGCTGGCGGAGAAGCCATCGTACCAGACTAGAATGGAAGAAGAGAGAACAGATTCAATTGTGGCGGAGTAGAAGCTCGACAGACGTTTTTGGTCCATGATAAACTTCTTCAGCCGGTGGAGGAAGAATAGCCTCTGCTGGGTTGTCATTTGGGTGGAGGTAGTGTTGGCGTTCAAACTCAGGTTGTTGAAGATGGTTGTGCCCAGGAGGCGGACACAGGGAACTTTAACTTCCGTGCCATCAATATGTATTGGAGGTGGAGTGGGGGCATGCTTTCTAAAATCCACAATCATCTGAACGTTTTTTGTGGTTTTATGGCACTAGTGGTCAGTTTTAAGACTTTTTTTTTTCTACGCCTCTGTTGTAACTTTTGGTGCCTGTGCTGATAATGTGAGTTTTATTTTCATACTGTAGGACCGCTTTAAAGCGGTATAAAAAGGGTACTGAAATCACAACTGAAACAATAAAAACATCTCTATATATATGGCAATCTTTAAGGAACACCAAGGTGGCAAGTAACGTTATGAGATAGCTATGTGAATGTACAGTGCCAAGCATACAAATAAATAGGATTTGTTGTGCTTCCAAATTCTGAGAGCAGTGAAGAGATAAAAAAAAAGGTCAATAGTTTATAGATTTTAGCTCTGGCATACTTCAAGGACTATGTCATTAAGGAGAGACAAAAGTCATTTTTAGGAGTAGGATGATAGATAGAATTGTTTATCTCGTCAGTTTATTTTTACCTCTGTATTTCTTTAAGACTTTAAAAAAATGACCCTGATCAAGGATGTCATTTTTGGGGGCCAAGTGGTGAAGCACACTACAGATAGGTCCCATTCAATATGAGTGAATGGGTCTACCCATCTCCACTGCCTGGAGGCACTGGTTTTATTTTTGTTTTTTTAATTTCTGCAAAGCATTCACCATCTTCTGAAGATGGAAGGAAGCAGGTGTGAATATAATGTTGGGACTGTCTACACACAGTACAGATGTTTCCATTCAAGGCCTTGTTCACACTAGCTAACACAGATGGCCCTGTGATCAGAACACAATCTTACACCATCTGCGTTGCGCTGCTGATCCCATTCACTACAGTGATGCTCAGGGCATTAGCTGGATGTCAAACAGTGCAGTCTATGCACTTCTGATGTTCTTGCGCATCGCACACCATATCGGTGTCAAAATGCACATGGCAATATATACAGGGCCTAAATCATCCTCCCTCATTACCAGAAGGAGCACACGCTTTGCCTGCCTTACATAGCAGCACTTGCTGTAAATTATAGTAGCGGCCGCGAGTGACGTATGCTATGTAAGCAAAGCATGTAACTAGGCAAGGCACACTCCTTACGTAGCAGGGAGCGCTGATATGTAAGGTAGGCAAAGTGGGTGATCATTCACATTAAGCTGCGCTGCTTTAGCTTTATGAATCAGGTCCATATTGTGAATGAAGCCTTAATGATTTATAAATTCCTTCTCAAGTCAATTCTTGCACCACAAATTTCCAGAGTCACATGCTGCAATCGAGCCCGAGTGGGGACGGCACTTCCCCGCATGCGAAAACGAGTGGTTACCCAGCAACCCACTCTCTTGAGTATTCTAGCTTCTTTACTTACAAAATTTCCCAACCCACTAACTTTATTGCACCAGATTGGGCTCCCGGACCTTCATGTGTTTCTTCTCTTCTCCCTATCTACAAGCTGAAATCGTCTCAGAAACCTCTGTGGGGTCGCAACCTGAACAACATAATGATGCTGAGCCAAGCAGCTGCAGCTTCCCCTACAGAGCCTTCAGCTGTTTAGTTGTTGAAGTCTCTTGACACAAAGGTTTTTCAGCACTGCTTACTAAGCTAACAAAGTGGCATGTTAAGCCCTCTGCCTAGAGTTGGGGTTAGTCTTTGGTTGCCCTCCTCCATTGTCAATAATAAAACACAAATGAAAACATGAATGTCTACAATGTCATGTGGAAAAGTGGTGCTGTATAAACCAATAATAAAAACTGTGTAAACTAATTTCATGTCAGAATCATCAATACCAATGATGACTTAATATAATTACGTTCACAAAAAAGTCATATAGTCATTTCATTTGAAAGCTAATTAGGAAGGAAGCAATTTGTAAAGAAAATAAAACTGTACAGAGTCAGAGCTGTAGAGTGAATAAAAAGCAAGGCGACCCAACACTCTTTATCCATTGCAGTGTTTATATCGTAAATGTCAGGATGTGAGAAATCTCCTCGGGGATATATGGGGAACTACTGAAGGAGATTTCAATCTTCTTTTTAACAAGGAATTTTCATCTAAGAAAGAGCAAATATATTTTCATCCAAGCCACTGGGAAGTGTAAGAAAGATCTTACAGGGCATTTTTATAGCTTGTTTGCTCTCAAGTAAATGTCTATGAATTCTGCGCCTTTCCCATGTTACATGAAAACCTTAGCAACTGATTGGTACACGTTGTGTGTGATTATAGCTGCCATGTCCATAGGGTCCACATGAAACCAGGCCGAACAAAGATTTTCCCAGTTTTAATTGGTTGATACATATACATACAGATAGATAGATAGATAGATAGATAGATAGATAGATAGATAGATAGACAGACAGACAGACAGGAGATTGATTTGTGCATTTTGATATTGATCCCTGCCATTACATCACAAACCTATAACAATAATTTCCATGCCCATCGCTGTATGTGTGTCAGTCTACCCCAGACACGCCCCCTCCTGCCCCGTCCCACTGATTGGGTGGCTCCATGGTGCCCACACTCCAGCCCTGCGCAGCGTAGCACATGCCACCAGCTAGTAAGAAAATAATGTTGTCTGATCACCAGACAACAAGGAAGCTGCGTACAGGGAGGAAGTTAGGAATCTGACTGCATGGTGTGCCATTAACAACCTGTTATTAAATTCCCCCCAAAAATAAAAAAAACGAAGAAGTTATTCTGGCCTTTAGAACCACCAAAAAGATCAATCATATTCCGATAATGATTAATGCAGAGGCTGTGTAGAGAGTTTCCAAGTTTTTGGGAGTCACCATCACAATGGACTTGTCCTGGGCTGATGACACTTTAGATGTAATTGCAAAGCACAACAACGCCTCTATTTTTTCACGCCGCTGCTGGTGCATCTAAAAATGGCCGCTGCTGGTACACGTGGTATTGGGGGCTGCTGGTACACGTGGAATTGGGGGCTGCTGGTACACGTGGAATTGGGGGCTGCTGGTACACGTAGAATTGGGGGCTGCTGGTACACGTGGAATTGGGGGCTGCTGGTACACGTGGAATTGGGGGCTGCTGGTACACGTGGAATTGGGGGCTGCTGGTACACGTGGAAATAAGGGCAGCTGGTATACAAAGAAGTAAAGGCAGCTGGTATACACAGAAGTAAAGGCAGCTGGTATACACAGAAGTAAAGGCAGCTGGTATACACAGAAGTAAAGGCAGCTGGGTGTACGTGGAAATGGGGGCTGCTGGGTGTACGTGGAAATGGGGGCTGCTGGTGTACGTGGAAATGGGGGCTGCTGGGTGTACGTGGAAATGGGGGCTGCTGGTGTACGTGGAAATGGGGGCTGCTGGTGTACGTGGAAATGGGGGCTGCTGGTGTACGTGGAAATGGGGGCAGATGCTGTACCTGGAAATGGGGGCAGATGCTGTACCTGGAAATGGGGGCAGATGCTGTACCTGGAAATGGGGGCAGATGCTGTACCTGGAAATGGGGGCAGATGCTGTACCTGGAAATGGGGGCAGATGCTGTACCTGGAAATGGGGGCAGATGCTGTACCTGGAAATGGGGGCAGATGCTGTACCTGGAAATGGGGGCAGATGCTGTACCTGGAAATGGGGGCAGATGCTGTACCTGGAAATGGGGGCAGATGCTGTACCTGGAAATGGGGGCAGATGCTGTACCTGGAAATGGGGGCAGATGCTGTACCTGGAAATGGGGGCAGATGCTGTACCTGGAAATGGGGGCAGATGCTGTACCTGGAAATGGGGGCAGATGCTGTACCTGGAAATGGGGGCAGATGCTGTACCTGGAAATGGGGGCAGATGCTGTACCTGGAAATGGGGGCAGATGCTGTACCTGGAAATGGAGGCAGATGCTGTACCTGGAAATGGGGGCAGATGCTGTACCTGGAAATGGGGCAGATGCTGTACCTGGAAATGGGGGCAGATGCTGTGAATGGAAATGGAGTCAGCTGTTGCTCCTGGAAGTGGGGGCAGCTGCTGTATCTGGAAAATGGGATTGCTGCTGTAAACAGAAATAGAGTCTGCTGCTGTAACCGGAAATGGAGGCTGCTGCTGTAACCGGAAATGGAGGCTGCTGCTTTGCATGGAAGACATTGCTGTACATAAAGTAGAAGATGGCAGATGAAAAGGATATCTGCCACTGCTGTGTAGGAAATGAAACTGCTGTGCATTGCCAATGTGGGGCTATGACAGGTGGAAGACAGGTGCTGCTGCACATCATGGGAGGGGTCTGTACATGAAAGTGGTAGGCAGCACAAGCCTATTGGTCTAGTGGGAGGCGACATATATAAATCCAGCTCCATCACTGCTCGGTTTTCAGCAAACACAGGTAAACTGTAGTCTGGTATGGGCAGTAAAAAGTGAACAATAGCATATTCTACCTATATTTAAGTTCTGTAATTAGAAATTTTATGACATGGCCTATGCCTCCAGCATGATTGCTTTCTAAAAGCTAAGAAGGTATTTTTTTGCAATTCACTCAAGCAAACAAGCCAGCTATACAGTATCTCATAAATACACAGTCCCTGCATTGTATTTTAATGAGGGATTTGTATATACCTAAGCTCTATGGAAACAAAGGTTACTAGAAACGACTAACTGAATGCTTATTATAGCCACTACTGTACTTTCACTCTTAATAGACACATTTCACTCTTAATGGATAATATACGGTAAAATGGAACATTGCCAGAGGCAGAGAGCAATCCTTCAGAGAAAGAGAAAAAACAAAAGCAGTATGTTAGATTTTATTTCAACACTAACTCCATTTAACAGTATTTAATAAATCAAGTGTCTAAGTTGGGATCAGGTTACATAACAAAATGTAACACCATAATCAAGCGCATACTAAAGGCCCCTCCAATGCAGAGGGTTTTAAAGTAGCAGTGAGAGGAATATAGAGGCTGCCATATTTATTTCCCTTTAACACATTACAATTGCCAGCCTGTCCTGCTGATCCTGTGTCTCTACAACTTTCAGGACATATTCACAGTGGGACGGGGGTGTTTTAATGCGACGTTAAAGTCGCAGTGCGTTTAGCGGTAATGCACTGCAAGCAGTGAGGTACCACAACGTTAAATTTTTTCTAAGCAACGTTGACGTTGCACTGTGAATGTCCCATAGGATTAGCATTGCAGTGCGTACTGCGTACACATGCCCGATTGTCATCCAACAGACTAAAGTCAGATGTTAGTCAGGCTGCAGATTGGTCCGTGTGCACTTTAGCCACAGTCCCTGAACAATCGACTCGTCGTTCAGAACGAACGATCGTTATCGTATGTCTGTACGTACCCTTTGTGTCAGTCCTCAATGCTTTATAACACACCCAGATATCGGCAGTTTATGCAGATTAATTCTTCTAATTCCAAAGGCTTTTTGCGGATAGCAAAGCTGCCTAGGCCAAGCGGAGATGCTGGTGTAGCCAATTTTATAATAGCAGGTCTGAAAACCGATAGGCTGTCATCGATAGACACTTGTGCTCAGAGAATATGAAGTAATGCCTTTTTTATCTCCCTCTACAAAACAACTGACCAATACCTTTTTTTGTTTTTTTTTCTAATTACACGCAAAACTTCAGCCTCCTACAGCTCAATCTTTCCACAAGCTGCTCAGCTGGTCATGCAAACCTTCTCAGAGCTACAACAGTTAGCCACATTTCTTCACTTCAAGCTATACTGTCAGGTTTGAGTTACATTTTGACTGTAGTTCTAACTTCAGCCTACTACCTAATAAAACTCAAATTACAATTAAATGTAGACATCAAACCAACAAATGGTGATTCAGGTAATACCTTTAGGGCTCATTCACACTATGTGCGTTGCAGTGAGATATGACGCACTGCTCATAGCGGGCATTTTACATGGGAACATGAAAGTCCATAGACTGTCATTTTATCATTCACACTACAATAGTGAGTTGATGTGCAGTGCATTTCAACTTGTTGGGAGTGGTTAAAACTCATGGAAATGCATAGAAATGCATGCTATGTGAGTTTCAGCACATGGATCATGCAGATAAGACCAGCTGAATCAGTGGGTTTCCTTTCCCTCTATGCCACTTCCCAGTGGTTTGACAATGCAGTAAAATTTATAGACACTCATAGAAATGTGTGGAAATGCATAGAAATGCGCAAAAACTCAAATTCGTGCGTTTTTACATGCATTTTTATGCATTTCAAAGCATTTACTAGTCTGAATGAGCCTGACTATTCCAAGCTTTTGAAACATAGTTTTTTCTCTAGACATCATACAGAACATGATGTGTACCGTACAAAACTGAACATAACATACAGAGACGAAAGTCTTGTGTGCACATTAAAGGGAACCAGAGACGAAGCACCCTCATGTATTTTACCATATATATCAATGGGAACATGACAGTAAACACCTACCCTGCTCTCTGTTTCATTCTTCTCTGCTAAATCTGCCCTGATAAGAATCCCCGACTGAGCATTTAGACTAGCTTTCACCAGAATGCTTATAGCTGAGTCAGTCTTCTGTACTGCCTTTTCAAGCCCAAGCCTGCCCCCTTGTGGCTCTGCTTTGCTGTTTCAAGGATAAATAGCAGCAAAGCAGAGCCACAAGGGGGCAGACTATGGCTTGAAAAGACATCACAGAAGACTGACCCAGCTATAATTATTCCAGGCAAAGCTAGACTGAATGCTCAGTCAGGGATTCTTATCAGGGCTGATAACAGGCAGATTTAGCAGAGAAGAATGAAACAGAGAGCAGGGTAGGTGTTTACTGTCATGTTCCCATTGATATATATGGTAAAATACATGAGGGTGCTTCGTCTCTGATTCTCTTTAAGTAAAAAGTCACGTGAAACATACATAGAAACACAGATTTTGCCAATTTGGATGTCAATAGTTGTAAAAAAAATGTAGCTAAACGACAAGTGACTAATATTGGGTGTTCTGCCCAATCCAACTGGCAGGTCAATTTAGACGATTGTTGGGCAGATATCGTGCATTCAAATGGTCTACTCTACCAAAGAAAACAGGCAAGCACCATAAACCACCAATACGAAAACCTATTGTCATACTACTATATATTGTACTACCAATTGTACTGATCCTCCTGTAACTTGGTTTTAATTATTTTTAGGTTCATTTTTTGAATTGATAAAGAATAGAATAATTTTTTTATTACAATAAGTGGTGCGGTATTTGTATAGGATCTTCTTCCTCCTTTTTTTGTATTCAGTGTGTACAACTTATTCAAACAACATTGTTCCAGATCATGCACAAACGCAGTGTTAAATGTTATATTCACTTGAATAAGTTATATCATTTACAAATCATGACAGTTTAAATACATAATTAACTATTTAAATGATTTGTAAGGCATGACAGAGCTACATCTACATAAAAAGTTGTTGCATGTTTAGACAGGCCAATACACTTTCAGACAAAACACTGCTTTCAGGAAAAAAAACAAATCTCATTTGCTTAAAGGGACTCCGAGCTCACGAAAAAAAGAAAAGTTGTACTCACCAGGGGCTTTCTCCAGCCCAGTGCTGGTCGGGAGGTCCCACGCCGGCGTCCTGGCTCCTCTCCTTCTCCCCGCTCCGGTATAGCTGACAGGCCGCAGCCCGGGCGACACTCGGTGGAGTGTCGGGCTGCAGCTTCCGCGTATGACGCGGATTACGTCACACGCCGGCCGCCTCGCGTCATCACGGCGGCCGGCGTGAAAGTACTGCGCATGCGCGCTTTTCGCGCATGCGCAGTACTTTCACGCCGGCCGCCGTGATGACGCGAGGCGGCCGGCGTGTGACGTAATCCGCGTCATACGCGGAAGCTGCAGCCCGACACTCCACCGAGTGTCGCCCGGGCTGCGGCCTGTCAGCTATACCGGAGCGGGGAGAAGGAGAGGAGCCAGGACGCCGGCGTGGGACCTCCCGACCAGCACTGGGCTGGAGAAAGCCCCTGGTGAGTACAACTTTTCTTTTTTTCGTGAGCTCGGAGTCCCTTTAAAGAGGAGCTGTTAGGTATAAGGTCTCAGAGAAAATAAACACATATCAGTAGCTAAATTTTGGCTGTACTTACATTACATATGCATTTCACTGTCCACGTTTGTACTTCACAGAATTTTTATATAGTATTTGCAGAGAATGATGCTCCTGACAGCTCATGGCAGGTTCCATGTTTGTCTGTCTCCTATGAAGCCAAATGTGTCGTCATATCCTCCCTGCTTCCTGATTATTCCACTCACAGAAAAGCTCCTAATGAATAACACTACTGTGCAGTGAATATTAATTAGCCATGTGGCTAGGAACAATAGCGGACTCCTGCAGTGTACTCTGCCCAGAGATTTATCAGTGCTGTGCGCTGGACTGAGTTACATGCTGTTCTAACTTGACCCTGTAACTTCTCACTAGCAGCCGAGGGGAGGGCCCCAAAATGCTTTGCTGTATGTTATGCGGCCTCTCGTCCTTTTAAGAGCTTGGGAATACAGAGCCTTGCTGTCAGCACTCATCAAAAGTAAGAGAGATTTTTAACTTCAGTATTGCCTTTTTGGCTTGCTTCTAAACTGTTTAACACAGGAGAATAGCGGTTTAAATTAGCTTTTGCAGCCTGACAGTTACTCTTTAAGCATTTCTCAGCCATAGTTGCCAGTTGTTACCTCCTATTGTTTGTGGGTTAGTCGAATTATCGAAATTGCAGATCTTTTCCCACTCATCACGTACAGCTTCAGGTGTCATTTGGTGATTCTGCTGCCTGATAATGGCGCCGAGAGTTCTCTCCCACCGCACTAATTACAAAAAGGGAATAGGAAATATTGATCAGCATCCTCAAGGTGATGGGAGGAAAAACAAATAATAAAGTACATAGAAATAGAGAATAAACTTACTTTTCAAGCCTAGCTTCTAAAACCACGTAAGACAGACTACATCCTGTTTGCTAACAGCTTTATAAGAGGTCCTGCCACTTCTCCTGAGCTACAAAGCTTCCCAGCTCAGAAGGGAGGAGACCTTTTAGTCCAAAACTTATAAGCACAAGAAGACTGGTCAGCCTCTTTTGTGAAAGCACAAAAAAACCTGTCTCCGGAAAAGTGAAATTACGTTTCATGTTGAATTGCTGGCCTACAGACACCAACAGAATAGAATTTATATGTAGCGGAACAGACATCTATTGCTGGCTGCAGCTGTGACAGCGGGAATTTACAGTCTCTCTAGCACATAATGCAGGGGGTGACAAATGGGTGACGAATGACAAGTTAATGTAAAACTTGGTTTACAAAAGGCACTCACCAAAAGTCCTATTTTTGTGTGCAGTGTAATAGTGCCTCATTTCATTTCATTAAAGATGTTGCACTGTGTTGTGATGTGTAAGACAGCCATAGATGGGCACAGGATTATGTATGAATAGAGATTAAACATCTGCATGCTTTTCGGTTCTTTGTTTTATTTAATTTGAATAATTATTTTGGTACTTTTATGCCAGAGATGTCAAATTCCAGTCAAGGGCCGAGGTTCTTACACATTTTTGTCTCTGCTCAAATTAATTGATAGGACTGAATAGGGAAAGGTGTGGCTCATTACGTAGAAGACATTTCTCCATTTCTCAGTCTATCCTAAATATTGGCATTGATATGGCCCTCGAGGACTGGAGTTCCACATCTGCGTTCTATGTAGTAGCTTCATCAGCTGTTTAGCAGGCAATCCCAGCCACCTTGCTCGGCTCCCACACACGTATTGAGATCCGATCACATCTTTACTCTGGTTTAGTAAAACACTTTATGCATTTCTTCATCATGTACTTAGTTTCTATTACCAGGTCTGCTTTAAGTAATACTCACATTTTCCAATCCATCCCGCTCCAACCTGAGGAAAAAGGTAAAGTTTTAAAACAGCTTGATTTTCAAAACACAGAACACCACATATTTCAACGGGATAACAGTTTGCATATTCATGGGCCAGTGGTACCAGGCATAATATGCAGTTACTACTTATGAATTTTTTTCCTAGTTATATTTTCCTCATGGTTATATGATTTTCCCAACAATTAAAGAAATGAAAAATTAAATAAATACAAATGGTTTCCACCCAAACCGGCTCTAGCTTTGTTGTGGTGAGCTTAAACAAGCGGGTTTATATATGTGTGTGTGTATGGGTGAGTGTATGTGTATATATTGCGTAGTGTGGGTGAGTGTGTGTATATATTGCGTAGTGTGGGTGAGTGCGTGTATATATTGTGTAGTGTGGGTGAGTGTGTGTGTGTGTTTATGTGTGTGTGCGTATATATATATATATATATATATATATATATATATATATATATATATATATATATATATATATATATACATATATATATATATATATATATACACATATATATACACATATATATACACATATATATATACATACATACATACACACAGTGGTGTGAAAAACTATTTGTCCCCTTCCTGATTTCTTATTCTTTTGCATGTTTGTCACACTTAAATCTTTCTGCTCATCAAAAACCGTTAACTATTAGTCAAAGGTAACATAATTGAACACAAAATGCATTTTTAAATGATGGTTTTTATTATTTAGTGAGAAAAAAAAACTCCAAATCTACATGGCCCTGTGTGAAAAAGTGATTGCCCCCTTGTTAAAAAATAACTTAACTGTGGTTTATCACACCTGAGTTCAATTTCTGTAGTCTTACTGCCACACCTGTTTCAATCAAGAAATCACTTAAATAGGAGCTATCTGACACAGAGAAGTAGACCAAAAGCACTTCAAAAGCTAGACATCATGCCAAGATCCAAAGAAATTCAGGAACAAATGAGAACAAAGTACTGTAATTGAGATCTATCAGTCTGGTAAAGGTTATAAAGCCATTTCTAAAGCTTTGGGACTCCAGCGAACCACAGTGAGAGCCATTATCCACAAATGGCAAAAACATGGAACAGTGATGAATCTTCCCAGGAGTGGCTGGCCGACCAAAATTACCCCAAGAGCGCAGAGAAAACTCATCCGAGAGGCCACAAAAGACCCCAGGACAACGTTTAAAGAACTGCAGGCCTCACTTGCCTCAATTAAGGTCATTGTTCATGACTCCACCATAAGAAAGAGACTGGGCAAAAACGGTCTGCATGTCAGATATCCAAGGCGCAAACCAGTTTTAAGCAAAAAGAACATTAAGGCCCGTCTCAATTTTGCTAAAAAAAAAACCTCAATGATTGGCAAGACTTTTGGGAAAATACCTTGTGGACCGATGAGACAAAAGTTGAACTTTTTGGAAGGTGCTTGTCCCGTTACATCTGGCGTAGAAGTAACACAGCATTTCAGCAAAAGAACATCATACCAACAGTAAAATATGGTGGTGGTAGTGTGATGGTCTGGGGTTGTTTTGCTGCTTCAGGACCTGGAAGGCTTGCTGTGATAGATGGAACCATGAATTTACTGTCTACCAAAAAATCCTGAAGGAGAATGTCCGGCCATCTGTATGTCAACTCAAGCTGAAGCGATCGTGGGTGCTGCAGCAGGACAATGACCCAAAACACGCCAGCAAATCCACCTCTGAATGGCTGAAGAAAAACAAAATGAAGACTTTGGAGTGGCCTAGTCAAAGTCCTGACCTGAATCCTATTGAGATGTTGTGGCATGACCTTAAAAAGGCGGTTCATGCTAGAAAACCCTCAAATAAAGCTGAATTACAACAATTCTGCAAAGATGAAAGGGCCAAAACTCCTCCAGAGCGCTGTAAAAGACTCGTTGCAAGTCATCGCAAACGCTTGATTGCAGTTATTGCTGCTTAGGGTGGCCCAACCAGTTATTAGGTTCAGGGGGCAATTTCTTTTTCACACAGGGCCATGTAGGTTTTGAGTTATTTTTCTCACTAAATAATAAAAACCATCATTTAAAACTGCATTTTGTGTTCAATTATGTTATCTTTGACTAATAGCTAACGGTGTTTGATGAGCAGAAAGATTTAAGTGTGACAAACATGCAAAAGAGTAAGAAATCAGGAAGGGGGCAAATAGTTTTTCACACCACTATATATATATATATATATATATATATATATATATATATATATATATATATTGAGATATATATATATATATATATATATATATATTGAGATATATATATTGAGATATATATTGAGATATATATATATATATATTTATTGAGATATATATATATGTATATATATGTATATATATGTATATATATATATATATATATATATATATATATATATATATATATATATATATATATATATATATATATATATATATATATATATATATATATTTATTGAGATATGTATATATATATATATATATATATATATATATATATATATATATATATATATATATATATATATATATATATATTTATTATTGTGTAGTTCGTATGTGTAGTGTATATAGTGCAGCAAAAACAAGACAGTGGAAATGCTTGGCACTACTGACAATTTGTTGCTTTGTTCACTTGACTTCACGTATTGCCAAGCATTTCCACTGTCTTGTTGTTGCTGCATTGAACTGTTTTGGCTTTGAGCTCACTGAGAAGCTGCACACAGCAACCTCAGTCATCCTTTCCACCATTTTTGATCTTTGAGTGCCAGCCTACTGTGCTCTCTTGCTGTTGAGTGAGTGTGAGTGTGTGCGTGCGTGCGTGTCTACATACACTGGAGGTATTTCTAAGGCAGGGAACACACTTGACTGTTTTCGTGCGCGTTTTCTGCACAGAAAAACTGAGAACTCATATCAATGAGCTAGTCTAGATGTTGTTCGCGCGCAGAAAAAAAACTGACATTCTGCATCATGACTCTGCACATTTTGTCAGTTTTCTCTATCAATTACATCAGCTGCTGTGAAAAAACGCATGCGTTTTCCTGGATAGAAACACACTTGGTGTGCAGAAAAAGTATGCAGAAAAGCGCGCGCAGTAAACTAAAGGACAAGTGTGTTCCCTGCCTAACAGTTGCTGTTTTATCTAACAGTTGCTGTTTAGACTCTAAGGAATGGGTCTGAATTACCATACAAAGTAAAAAGCTCTTTTATGAATCACATTAAGGATCCCTGCACACTGCAAATCCGTTTTCTGATTCAGATTTTCAATGAATACATTCAACACAAAAACGGGATCAGAAAACGCAGCATGCAGTAAAGATTAAAAATCGGAATCGGATGTAAAAAACGATTAAAAAGCGGAATCTGAATCGGAAATGCATGCAGTGTGCAAGAGGCCTAAAAAGGTCACTAGGACAGACTGTTGTTTAGGATTTTAAACTGCCAACGCCATTACTGCAATGACTGTTTGAAACAATCACTGTAAAAACAGCACCAAAAATTTGGATACAGCTGGTGCCACCATAGACCGTAATAGAATTCGCGGCTAAAGCAGCACACAGTGACTGATTTAGGCACCGTCTGAAGACTGAGCACAAACCACTTCAACACTGCAATTCAGCCGTCAGCAATAGCTGGAAGCCAAATTACTTCTTTCCCTACCATACACGTTGACCTGGAGGGGGAATAGTAATTAATGCCACCGAGACGCGTGCAGGAGCAGGGTAAGCAGTTTATCGGCTTTCCCCTGTGCTGAAATCTCTCGGCGGATATATTATAGGTTTGCATTTGAAAAGGGTCTTAAAAAAAGGCAGCAGTGAAAGACTTCTGTTTTGGGTAATGTGATTCAATAAAGAGATTTTTGCTTTTGATGGTGAAGCCGACCCAATCGAAGGGCCCTTCCCCACTAGCTAACGCATGCATGAACCAATGTCGTGTACGCACTGACACAGCATGACAGCGGGAAGATGCCTTTAAGCGCGAATCAATGGTACTAGTACTAATTCACTCATCGGGAGGCCGCTTGCGTTGTGCGACTGAAATGTTCCCAGTGGCGTTACATCGCAACGCACACTATGGTTTGCTAGCTTTGAAAGGTTAAACGAAAGTCTATGGACTCTGATTTTATCTTGGAAACCGTGCACGACACATGTTGCGTCAAAATTGGCATATTCATGCATGGTGTGAAAGGGCCCTCAGAGAATGGACTTGTGTAAGATACTTTTGCTCATCAGAGCTTTGGCACTACTCCCCATCGATAAATCTCCTTTTTGGATGGCCAATACTGGGAGCACGGTCTATAGCATTGCTCTGTCGTCAAGCAGTATATTAAAAATCTATGTCTCGTTTGTGAAAGAATTTGATCGCTCTCTGATCAGATTCTGATGTGAGAGGAATTGATCTTCTGGCCACATCTGGTGCCCATATGTTAATGAATGGGCCTCTTTAGGGTGAACTGCGGTTAGCAGCTGCGCGTTATACTACTCTTTGCTCCACATTTCTCCAATACATCTTTCCAACTAAAACCTCTATAATAAGCTTTTAAAAGCAAATTTAAATGAACCCGTTTCAGGGGTTTGTTGGTTTTATATATAAATACATGGCATAAACCTTTAATTTACTTCCAGTATTATCTTTTTTTTATCAAAAAAGTACTGTATTTTTCGGACTATAAGACACTCCTGACTAGTAATACGCACCTATGTTTGGAGGACAAAAACCAGGGGATAAATATATATACTAAACCTGGTAAGTCCATGGAGAAGGGGCATCTTGTGGATTATGCTCCCTTTGTACTCAATGCCCTCTTGTACCACTTGTGTCTCCCTGTTCTCCTCGGTCCCCCATGTGTCCGCCTCTGTTGTCCTTGTGTCCTCCCCTGTGCCCCTTTGTGTCCCCTTGTGTACTCGTGTCCTCCTCTGCATGGGCACAGAACAGGGATTCCCCAACATTGGGGTGGGTTGGAGGTTCGTATTGGCAGGGGTTCACAAGTCAGGAACTCCCTGCATTTGGAATATAAGATGCAGTGACTTTTTCCCCACTTTTGGGGAGAAAAAGTGAGTCTTATAATCCCCCAAAAAATACAGTATCTGCAAGTTTTACAATTTTTTACATACTACACATCAGTATTCTAAATGGTAACAGAAGCAGCTTTCTATAATCTGCATTTTACACTTACTTTACCACAATCTTTACAATTACTGTTTAAAGAATGGTGCATAGGTTTTCTTAAATTCCCCAAATACAGAAATAATTGGCCTTTAGACAATTGTGAAAAATCTCACCTCGAACAAACTGCCATTTTCTTGACAGCTTTCATGACAGAGCCACAACACCAGAGGAGTCACATACTCCGGCTTCAGAGCATCCAGCAGATCTAAAATTAAACCAGACGGGAAGGCTGAGTGCAGAAAATATGTTCCCATTCATGTCAAACTGGGCTGTAATTGTCTAGCTTGTCAGTGTCTTCTGCGATTGCTCTACAACCTAGCCCCAGGCTTAAGTGCTGCTGAACAGATTTTATGAAAAACTAATAAGTTAAGATTGTTACGACCAGGCCAATATCATCCACAGCCACGTAATCTGGAACTCCAGCCAAAACTTTTCTTTAAACACAGTGGGTAAGATTTAGGACCCCTGTCATGTTTTTAATGTGGTCTTCTTTCCAGCAGAGGAGATTTCACTCGCTTCCTGTCCTGATGACAGAGGTTACAGAGGACAAGATGTGAAGAGAAATCCCCCCGAGAGCAAAGACAGCACTGACTGACTTCACAAGCCAGCAGCAACCATTAGGCAGCCCTCTTGAACTAAACCTCGTCCTCGCTGAATGTCCATCTCTTTGGTAACTAAATCCCCCTGTCCCTCTTTCAGGACTCCTGTACTGATCTATGTAAATATAAGTATTTATCTACTGAAAATGTGTTTAATATAAACTAAATGTTATTTATATAATTTAAATGGATATATGGTGTTTCTTATTTTTAAAGAGACTCTAAAAACAAAAACAAACAAAAAAACCCTGAGGTATACTTATCTCGGGAAGGGGAAGCCTCTGGATCCTAATATTTACCTGCTACTATTCCAGTCTGGTTCAGGCGTTAATAGCCAAGCCCGATCGGGTCCACTCTACTGCGCAGGCACAAGTCACCAGATCCAGAAGCTTTCCTTTACTGAGGTAAGTATCCCCAGGGGGATGTTAGAGATTTTCTTTAAAAAGAACCTGTACTGAAAAAAAAGGCCCCTGGGGGGTACTTAACTAGGGAGGAGGAAGCCTCTGGATCCGATTGAGGCTCCCCCCGTCGTCCTCCGTCTCATGGTGGTCTGTCTAGGCCGCTCCGAACGGTGGCCATCTAAATATTTACCGTCCCCGGCTCCAGCGCAGGCTTGACTCAAATCAGGTGGAACTAGCAGATCCCAGTCCAGTCCGTTTTACTGCCCAGGCGCAAGTTGCCTGCGCAGTAGAGCGCCTGCGCCGCAGCCTGACAATTTGTCTGTGGGACTGAGCAGGACGGGGGAAGATTTAATCGGATCCAGAGGCTTCCCCCTCCCGAGGTGGGTGCCCCCGGGGGCCCTTTTTTTCAGTACAGGTTCTCTTTAAATGTTAAGATGAAGAAGAACTAATGAGGATAGAGAGGACCAGTATGGTCAAAATTTTAACACTTCGTCTTGTGCTTCTGAATCCTTTCAGGTATAGGTGATTGGGGGTGTGGAGGGGTGTGATTAGGGGCGTGGCAGATGGCATCCTAAAGTGTCCCTCTTTCTTATCTAAAAAAGTTGGGAGGTATGCTGTATGTAATAGCCAAGTACAGCAAATCTGGTAAGGAAAGCAAGGCAAAATGCGACTACATCTCTGTCACTACTTACTAATTTGTAGACAGTCTGAAAAGTGCTGGAGATTTGCATATCGCTATGTTTAGTAAAGGACCACTATGACAAAAACGTGTACAAATCCATGTAGGATGTACATTTGTCTTAGAGATGCATTATACATTATTTTTTCCTTTACTGTATGTAGCTGTCAATTGCAGTAGGCTTTGCTTTTCTGATGGTTCTGAACCTACTGTAGTGGAAAATGGCACTTTCTGTGGGGCTGAATGCCCGCATGCGATTGCAAAATCAAGCTGAAAACGATGAGAGTGATTGTGCAACATATATGCAAGCGATTCCGGAGCAAGTTAGAATAAAGCATTTTTGGACCAGCTCTAAAAAGGCTGAAGGTTCCACATTTGCGATTAAAGCAAATCACAACCGATCTGTGGGCTCTGCCCCATTAACTTTAATTAGCCTAGTGCTTTTGGAATAGCTCTCAATCCTTGCCAATTCCAAGGCGCTGCTAAAAGCTGTCTAGTGGGCCGTAGCCCTAAAGGAGATTGGGCCAAAATACCTCCTGTGTATTCCTCCACCAAGTACTGAGTAGTGTTTTGCTTGGGGATCAAAAACTTGTTTCAGTCAGTGACATATGAATCAAAGTATAACTTTTATATAATGCGTTTCCTTCTGTATTTCTGGTTGAAATAAAACTACCATAAACTGTACATTTCTTCGTAAGTGGGCAAACCTGCAAATTCAGCAGGGGATAAAATAATGTTTTTTCCCCCCGTCATAGTCTGAAACAATCAGGTTAATAATACCTACTGTAAGATAACATTGTGTAGGACAAAAGTAATTTACAGTGCATTTCACACTGGAGGAAATGTGCATCGTATTTGTAGGTGTACATAAGCTCTTTAACATTTTACAGTTTTTCAGCCCCAGAAGCGCAGCTTTGCCGGAAATAGCCGTCAGGCTACCTCCTGTGCCCGCACCCACTGAATGACCCAATTCGCTTGTCTCACAGGTATGTCTCTACATCTTGTTGTAACTGTTTGCCATCACATTGATGTGTCTGTGGACTTGAAACTTGCTATATGTCAACAGCAGTGCCAGGTGCAGTTTGCTTTTCTACCTTTGAAATAAAAAGCTGGCCATGAGAACGTCTCTCTTGACTCATGAAGTCACTCATACTCCCATAGGTGCACTTGAGAGGTAGAGAGGGAGGAGTCAAACTCTACAACATAACCTCATCAGCAAAGACCTCTGGGACTACTGACCATAGATCAAACAGATTTCACTACAGCCTCTGCTTATGAAGGAAAAAACTGTACATGTTTAAATTTCTAAGGTTTTACATATCAGGATATAATACAAAGTAAGCATCATCTAGTCCTAAGCAAATTCTAAAATGACTTACCGCACATGTAGTCCAAGTTAAAACACACAACAGATTCAATTTTGTCATTATTTATTAAAAATGATGCCTAAATAGAGAATCCATGTGTGAAAATGATGTATACCACAAAACCCATGAGCTTGTAGAATCCTCTTTGGAAGCAATAACTTCAAGTAATCCTTTTCTGTAGGACTATCAGTCTCTTGCATCTTTTTGGAGGAATTGTGGACTACTCTTTTTTTATAACATTGCTTCACCTCAATAAACCCAAGCATCATCACTTTGGGGTCGTGTTTCCAAATGACATTATGAAGAAGTTTTATAGTTTATTCTTACGCAATTTTGAAAACCTAAGCAATGCTTGAATGTTTTTTTTTATAGATTAGAGCAAGGCTATAATAATGGCGGCCTGTGGGCCACACCAGGCCCTGAAGAGCTCTTGCTGTGGCCAGTATGATTGCTGTGTCACTCCACTTTCTCTAACTACTTCTGCCATGCCCAAATCTTTCTCTATGCCGACACCCCTTCCAGACCAAGACTCCGGGGAGCATGTCCACGAAGTTGGACAGCACTGGATTAGAGTAAGAGTAGAGTAAGGTGGTCAATGAGATGCAAATAATTAAAGCTTTTCTGCAAAGTAACTGCAGCTTGGAATTGAGCATTAACAGGATATCTATTTGATTGCTTTTTTAGTAGGAGGGCTTTTTGGTTCCTTTCATCCCCCTATACATTCCTAGTAGTTTGGGTCACCCTAAGCTGCTTGGTTACTCTGTTGTACTCGACCAAGCCCTATTTCATACAGCCTTATCAATCCCTGCCATGTACTGATGAGGACCAAAAGTCCGAAACAGGCTGTCTACATGTGGGTTTGGTATGGCTGTGTAAAACTTAAAGCTATAGGCTTGCTATAAACCAGCGGTTCTGGATGCTTGCTTGGCTTAACAAGGGCGGAAAGGGATAATTTGCATATTTAGTAGGTGTGCATTGTGGGTAACCACAAATGTTCATTTATAACTGAATTATTGCAAATTTCCTTCTGTTTTAAGAAGGCAATTACACCAAGCTATTTGATTGGTGTTACATATACTTTATATTATGCTTGCATGTAAGCTAAATGACTTACAACTCATTGAATACATCTAGAAAACAGGCTTTCTCCTGGCAACCCTTCCAAAAAAACGATACTTGGTTAGTACATTTCTAATAGTACTTTCTTAACTTTAACATTTCATATGTTGAAGTCTGTTGAGTTTGACATGAAACTTGGCTTTCTATTTTGCCATTTCTCTGAACACTGCAGTTGGACCTTAAGAACTTACTGGGATATCCACTCCTAAAAAGACTGGCAACGGACTTGAAAACATTTCACTTTTGTAAATAAGTAAATAATACTTCTCACTGTATACTTATGGATTTCAAATTGTTTGGAAAGGACATTGTAACCCTTTCCAAACTGATGGGCATTGAAGCTTGCTTCTAAAGCAATTGTTGAGGTCTTTCCTACTTGGCATTGTGTTAACACAAACTTGACATTTTTCAGACATCAGGATCAGATAATCAAGCACACTTATACACACGCTAGGCTGTTCAAGGCCAAGTCAACAATTTGGGACCATCTAGTGTGTAACGTTGGGTACACACGATTCTTTTTTCTGTCGATTTTCCGTCCGATTGATTTCCAATTTGATTTTCCGATCAATTTCTGAATCACTTCTGTTATCTTTTCTTATCTATGTCCATTCACTTCTATGAGAAATCGATCAGAAAAATGATTGAAAATAAGATTGGACATGTCGGAAATTATCTATCGAACCATCTATGTAACACAAAATTGTATGGTGTATTCCCAGCATTAGGGCATACACCGGCATGTGCTGAGGTGGCTTAATGATTTGGTATTCAGGATCTTAAAACAACAATGGGCAGCCAAGTCCATTGTCATCCTTAACTCGCCCACAGAAGCGGTTCTGTCATTTACGAAACCATCGTCCTTCCTTCCTTCATCGTAGACAAAGAAAAAGTTGCTTTTCTCACATTAGTTGATCCTGGCTGGCAACACAAACTGAGGGCAAATGGTGCATGTATACCCATTTTAAGTCTGTATTAATTACATAATAGTGTAATATGCGGTTTTATTTGTTCATCCGAGGTTACCTAATTTTAGGACCTCCTAGGGACCAGATTTTTTTAATGTTCTGATAAGCAAAACCTGAGACCTGAAACACAGTGTCTTTTTTCTCATGACGGTATTTTTGTCTCTATTTGTCAAGTTTGGATTACCCAGCTTATGAAAGCTGTATTTTAATCAGGCATAAAAGTTTTCCATTTTTTCGCTGCACAACTTAATTAGTTACATGTATAGTACAAAGCATCAAGTGATCAATAAGCAATCTATATACAGAGTCAGGAACAATATTGTGGTCATGGCAATGCTTCGATCATATTAATACATTGCTACAGAAGTTGCTGGATAGTGTAATACGCCAGCACCTATACAGTAAGGAGACCTTGGTCAATACTCTATAACACTGCTACTGCCTACTGAGCATGCCCTAGTGGCTGTAGCTCTGGTGC
This sequence comes from Hyperolius riggenbachi, assembly GCF_040937935.1. Lineage (NCBI taxonomy): Eukaryota > Metazoa > Chordata > Amphibia > Anura > Hyperoliidae > Hyperolius > Hyperolius riggenbachi. The sequence goes on from NC_090646.1 coordinate 543,367,192, forward strand.
TTTTAGTCCGCCGGCAGAAAAGCGTAATATAAGTGTTCTGTGTCTTGTCTAAAAGTATGGTATAGAAGTTACTGGAGATTTAACTTTCACTGAACTGTGTTTTTGGTGAAGCACTTTTAAAAATAGTCGGGAGGAGAAACTAATGGGGGGGGGGGGGGAGAAGCCTGCCACTTCCTTCATCAAAATAAACACAAAAAGACACTAACTGGATACAAATATGCTAAATGTGATTTCTATTTAAACATCATTCGTCATTTCATTTCTGAAAACACGTATTAAACCAGTTACTACTTTCTAATGTACAGGTCCAATCACTATTCTCTTTCCCACTGTCCATGCAACTGATCACATATACTTATAATGTCCTTGACTTGTAATATACACACTGTCTGTCCTTGTATTGTTTTTGTTTGTGTTTGTTAAGCAACTGCCAAGACAAATTCCTTGTAGGTGCAAACTTACTTGGCGAAAATAAATTGATTCTGATCTGATGACCCTGCCGCAGCTAGCAAGTTTCTCTCAAAATGTAGTCTATGGTCAAAAACCCCAAACTATCGACGGTTTATTCAAAACAAAACAAAAAATTATAGGACTACAAAGAACACATTTTCTTCATGGGTTTTTGGCAACAAAAATCGTTTTGCAAAGGCAAACTTCAAGTGAACCATAGACGAAGCACCCTCAAGTATTTTACCATATATTAGTGGGAACATTAGAGAAAACACCTATCCTGCTCTGTTCATCGTTTCACTGCTCAGCCTGCTTGTTATCAGCCCTGATAAAATCCCAGACTGAGCATTCAGTCTGGCTTTGCTCAGGAATCATTATAGCCGAGTCATTATAGCAGAGCCAAAAGTGGGCAGGCTTGGGTTTGAAAAGACATCCAAGAAGACAGACTCTGCTATAATTATTCCTGAACAAAGCCAGACTGAATGCTCAGTCTGGGATTTTATCAGGACTGCTAACAAGCTGAGCAGTGAAGAATGAAACAGAGCAAAGTAGGCGTTTTCTCTAATGGTCCCACTGATATATATGGTAAAATACAGGCGGGTGCTTCATCTCTGGTTCACTTTAACTACTTAAGGACCGCCTCACGCCAATGGGCGTGACCGCGGCGGCAGCCCCAGGACCGCCTAACGCCAACTGGCGTCAAGTCCTGGGGCTGCAGTTTCCCAGGGAACGGCCACGAGCATGCGCGATCGTTCCCTGCCCGTGCACGGAGCGGAGTTCCGTGCATAGCCTCTTGTAAACGTAAGGGGAAAGAAATCCCCTTTGTTTACAAGCGTACAGCGCTGCCGGGTGCTCAACGAGATTGGCGATCCCCGACCTCTGATTGGCCGGGGATCACCGTCCTCTCATAGGCTGATGCCTATGAGAGGCGGAACAGGACAGGTCGCCGTCCTGTTCCAATTGTCTGCACCGAGGGGAGGAGGGAAGGGGAGGGAGGAGGGAGAGAGAGCCTCATTAGAGGCTGAAGAAAAAAAAAAAAGAAAAAAACTGCCGCAGCGATCGGACCCCTCCGGGGAATATCCCTTTAGGGACAAAAAAGGAGGCGAGTCCGATCGCTGGGCTCCTTAGCTGGGCTGTGCAGGAGGCTGAAAAGCCTGCACAGCCCAGTACTTCAAAAAATGGCCTGTTCAATAGGGGGGGGGGAGCACTGTGGTCATCAAGTGGTTAAAGCACCTGCTATTCAGGGATTGTGACAGTTTAGAAAACTCCAGCATAGAGGTGTCTAAAATAAATCATAACTACTTCTGACAGCACAGTAGTGTGGCGTCCCACCTGCACATAAAAGTCTCCGTTTGGAGACTCTTGTGTTTTCAGAAACAGTGAGATACTTCATGTCTCACAGAATAAAAGTCCCAGCATACCAGCCGCATATCTCCTGCTCTAGTCAGGCACAGAATGAAATAAACAATGAACTCCAAACGTACTTTCAGTCATCCAGCTCTGCTTAAAGATTTAACTCGACTCCACTGGAGCTCATCTGTAGAGGTATTTGTTTAAATATTTACAGTCAAGCTGGCGTTTCCAGCTACTACTATCTAGGTCAAAAAGCCCTTCTTCAGAAAAGGTCATGTAGGTAGAAAAACAAAGTTTTGTAAAAAATAATACCTTTTAATGGCTACCTGATAAAGTTAACTAATGCAAGCTTTTTTTCTTCAAGCATATTTGAATGAATGAAGTAAACACTGATGCAGGTAAATAGTAAACACAAACATGACAAACCTTCTCAGTTAGAATCAGAAAGAATTGTAACCAGTTTGCATGCCACGGTTTTTACATCTTAATATTCCTGATATTTTTGACACTTTAGCATTGTCGTTTTGATACAGCAGTAACTTTTTATTTACTTATGCCAACGTAATGATTTATTTCTTGTTGTTTTCAGTACAATTTAGGCTTTCTTTGGGTAATATTTTTCTCCCAAAACTATTTTAATTTTATAGTCAATTTATGGGGGAAAAAAAATCAGTATAAATGCAGAAAATACCCATTTTGTTTTTCAATTTTACGTTTTTCACCCTTCCCAATTTTCACATGACACTCCCCATAGTTATAAAAACACATAAAAATGAACTGTTTGGCCCTTTCTAATTAAAACAATACCCCAAATGCCATATTCTATCACTAGTTGAGCATGTGGCGGACCATTACCTCAAGCCTGCGTGTCTGTGGTGATCAGATGCGTTCGCTAGGGCCATAGTGCTGCAACCCTAGGCAATGCAGAGAGTTACATCTGTAAAGCATTAGGGCCCCAAACGTTTGCCCTAGCGATTGCATCCGATCGATACAGGCGGCAGTCATTAATAGTTTATAAACAGGTATAGGGATTGCAGGGGTTAGTAATGGGTTAATAGGTTAGGCTGGGGTTAAAGATTAACTATGGATTAACAGAAACACTTTTTATTTTATTGTGACCATGTCACTTTCATTTTTTAACTTTTCAACCTTTTTTCCCTAACTTTATTGAATGATTGTTGCTATTAGCGCCTATGCCTGGCTACCTATACTGGGGGCAATTATACTTGGCTACCTATACTGGGGGCAACTATACTCTGGCTCTAGGCCCCACATGACACTTGCCCCAGACCTCACGTACTCTAAGGGCACCTCTGGCTGTAGGACTGCCATTTAATCATTATCCACAAGTTAATGCTATATATTTTTACCATGAATTAAAAGAACTTTCAAAATGTGGGCATCAGTATGTGTGTACCCTATGGAATGAATGACAGATCCTGTACTGACAGTTCAACGCCCTAGAGTAAGCTATTTCTGGCTGAAACGTATTCCATTGTACATTTCCTGCACAGCTGCATAAAATGTAAATAAATGTCAAATGCATAGTGATTTGAACAGGACTTGATGCAATTACCTTGTGGCATGACAGTCTGAGTGAGGCGGGAACCGGCAGTGGGTGCAATTGCATTGCTAAGGATGTTGTATTTCACCCCTTCTAAAGCCAGCGTGTTGGAGAGGCCCACCAATCCAAGCTTAGCAGCACTGTAGTTTGCTTGGCCAAAATTCCCATAAATCCCTGCGGCCGATGAGGTCATTATTATCCTAAGAGTTGAGAAACAGAAACAGTTACAAAGGAGTGAGTTTTATTACTGCACACCGAACAGGTTTCCTCTATGTGTGTCAGATGCATACAGATGAAGACTTTTCCCTATGCAGATATTCCAACACATTGCACTTCACATTCCGTAGATTATTCATGTTCATCTGTATCTGTATTGTTATCCCAAGAGCTGCTCATCACACTGCTTTCTTAGTCACGCATCAAGTGCTTTTGTGAGACTCGGCATGTGGGATCAACAGTGGAATGAAATGGAAAGCCCAGAATCAGGCACAACTCTAAATATAGCATCTAATAGATCACCAAATTAAGTAGCTAAAAATCCTGTTTGGCATGATTTCATGCAGCCCAGCTGAAGGAGTCAACAGCAGACTGCTTGGGCACCACTGCTGCTTGGCTCTGCAACATTATACTGTTCAGACTGCAAAGGGGAGTGGCACAAAAAGACCTTCTGAGAAGATTGCAGTTAGAAGCTCCGGAAGACCGTAGTGCAGGAAGAGAATATGCATCACAACACATACTTCAAAATTTGACATGAGATAATCAAGGAGTGTATACATCAATAATAACGAGAACTTGAGGTGGATCTTCAGAGGGCAGATGGGACACAGAGGCATGTTCTCTGCCTAATGACATGGCTCTGTGTCCCCCAACCGCTGCACTAAAGCCCCCTGGGTTTAGCGACAGGATTTGTCGCTAACTCTGAGGTAAACACAGAGGAATTCCCTTTTCAAATTCCTGCAGGGTTTCCTGAGCTGCAATTGGGCAGCTCTCTCTCCCTGGCCACGCCTCCTGCATGCTATGAGAGATACACAGTCTCTCAGTGCAGCATGGTGACCCGAAGGTCACAAAAGTGAAAGTGGGCCATTGTGGCCCACGGGAGCGGCGGGTTCTTGCAGCTACCCAATCTGCTCGTCCCCGCGGATCAGGTAGCAAACTTTTTTTTAATCTTTTGAGCCCACTCCGAGCTCTCTTTAAAGGGAACTGAGCAAATTCTCTTTCACTGGAATTTCTCCTGGCATAGAAGCTGCCATGTTTCCCCTCCCCTTCTCACATTCCTTATTTACCGAAGTCAGAGATGCTATCTTGACACATTGACACACACAATGTCTTTGAAGAAACAGTCCTAATTACCCACCCCCTTTGTTGATGAAAAGGTATTGTTTACTTCTTGGTAATTAGCTCAATAAAACAATTAGCTTCCTAAAATCTCTGCGTCCAGGACGGCTGGGCAGGCCTGCTGAAACAGGCTAATAAAACTACTTTGAATGTAAAATACAAGGTAAAATGAAAGTTTATTTTAATAATGAAACAGATTGTTGTCATGAATTTTTCATGTGCTATAGAAATGTCCTGAGTGATAAAAAAGGTGCTCGGTTCACTTTAAGTTCTACAATTGAGTGCCTGTCCAAGCTAGAAAACATTTCTGCCTGAGATGGGTGTTGAGATGAAAGCAGTACTTGTTTATTTATTTAAAATGGTTCATGGCAGCATTTGTAACACCACATGTTTTAGTGCTTCATTGGCCTGCAGTGGAGTTACTATCCAGCGGACAAACACAACATATTCCATGTGTGCAAGGCTGCAGCCACACTCAGATGTGACTAAATAGGGGGGCTGCCTCCAACACTCGTACAGAGCGCTAACAATCACTTGACCGGTGCATGAGAGCAGCTAACGAGCGGTAAACTCACCACCTTCAGCTTCCAATGTGAAAGACACTAGTTACTTACCGGTAACGTCTTTTCCGGGAGTCGGAAGGACAGCAACCCAAATGAGAGATTACCCTTCCACACACTGATGGACAGGAAGAGGTTAATTGAGTGGCTCCCTGCCGGCTATATAGGCCTAGCCATAATCATCCTACCTCAGAAATGACAAAGATAACCACAGATAATGCTAAACAATCTTTATTATACAGTATATATAGATATACTGTAGATATATATATATATATATATATATATATATATATATATATATATATATATATATATATATATATATATATATATATATATATATATATATATATATATATATATATATATATATAACAAAATGAACCCAAGGGTGGGTAGTAAGGGTGCTGTCCTTCTCACTCCCGGAAAAGACGTTACCGGTAAGTAACTAGTGTCTTTCCCAGGGTCGTCTCCAGGACAGCAACCCAAATGAGAATCAAAGATTACACATATTAGGGTGGGACGACAGCATGAAGTACTCTCCTACCAAAGGTTAGATCATCCTTAGAGGATAAATCTAATCTGTAATGCTTAACAAATGTACTTTTACTCGACCAAGTGGCAGCTCGACATATCTGTTCAATCGAAACGCCCGCTTTTTCCGCCCAAGAGGCGGAAACCCAACGAGTCGAGTGGGCTCTGATGAGACTAGGAACTTCCTTTCCCCGTGCCTGATATGCCATGGTAATGGCCTGTCTAATCAATCTAGCAATAGTGGCCTTAGAAGCTTGTTTACCTTTGTTTACTCCAGCAAATAATACAAATAAAGCCTGAGACTTTCTCCAAGTCTTAGTCCTTTCAATATAATTTAGGACACACCGTCTAACATCAAGACAGTGAAGGCGTTTCTCTTTTTCATTAGAGGGGTTACTACAAAAAGAGGGCAAGAAAACCTCCTGAGATCTGTGAAAGCGAGAGCATACTTTGGGCAAAAAAGCTGAGTCTAATCTTAAGGTTATTCTATCATCTGATATCACACAATATGGTTCAGCAATAGATAAGGCCTGGATCTACCCCACCCGTCTGGCGGAGGAAATGGCCAACAAAAAAGCGGTCTTTAAAGTCAGAAGCTTCTCGGAAATGTCATTAATTGGTTCAAAAGGTGCGTCCATAAGAGCCTGCAAAACCACATTCAAGTCCCAGGGTGGCACCTGACATTTTACTACAGGTCTTATTCTCTGGATTGCTCTAAAGAATCGAATAAAGAATTCGTTATCAGCCAGTCTTTTTTGTAGAAACACGCTCAGAGCAGATGTATGTACTTTCAAAGTACTAGAACTTAGTCCCTTTTTGAGTCCAGCTTGTAGAAACTCTAAGGCAGAATATAAGTCCTCCTTAATGAAACCATTCTCCACACACCAGGAGTTAAAAGTGTGCCAAACCTTTAAGTAGATTTTCCTAGTTACTAATTTCCTGCTTTGCAAAAGAGTATTAGACAATTCCTTTGAAAATCCCTTACCTCTCAAAAGTTCCCACTCAGCATCCATGCTGACAGATGCAACATTTTTACCTGAGGATGACAAACTGGCCCCTGCATCAATAGGTCCTGCCGGACTGGTAACAAGATTGGTTCTGACACAGCTAATTTCTTCAGAAGTGAAAACCAAGGTCTTTTCGGCCAAAATGGCACCACCACGATTGCCGTCGCTCTGTCTTGACTGATCTTGTTGAGAGACCTGGAAATCAGATTGAGAGGAGGGAAAACATACAGGAGAGGATAATCCCACTTGAGTGAAAACGCATCCACTGCACACGGGTTTTCGCTCGGGCACAGTGAACAAAAACATCGGACATTTGGTATTCCATTTGTTTGCAAACAAGTCTATGGTCGGCATTCCCCAACTGGCAACTATGCCCCAAAAGACTTCCTGATTCAGTGACCAATTGTCCTGACTTATCTCCGACCTGCTGAGAAAATCTGCTATCTGATTGAGCGTACCCTTTAAATGCACCGCTTATGGTTTAGGTAAGCTACTACCGTGCTGTTGTCTGATCTGATGGTCACATGTTGGCCCTGTATCAATTCCTGAAAATGTAACAGCGCTCTCCTGACTGCTTCTAATTCTCGGATGTTGGAATGAGCCTGACTCAAATCTCTTCTCCATGCCCCTTGAACTGGGAGACTGTTCATGTGAGCACCCCAACCCCAACTGCTGGCGTCTGTTGTGATGACCCTTTGAGTTGGGAAGTCCCACATAACGACCCTCTGTCAAATGGACCACATTTGCCCACCAGAGGACGGCAGTCTTTACGTAATGAGGAATTAAAACTCGTTTGTCCAGAGACCTGGTACCTCTGTTCCAAACTTGCAGAATCCAGTGCTGCAGCTGTCTTGAATGCAACTGGCCCCACTGGACAGCCGGGAATGAGGATGTTATAAGTCCGAGTAAGGACATAGCGCCCCTTATGGAGATGATAGTAGTCTCCTGAAAGGCAAGAACATTCATTAATAACAAATCTCTCTTAGAAGCAGGGAGATAAACTCTCTGTTCTATGGAATTAATCTGAAACCCTAGAAATAACATAGTCTGTACCGGAGTCAATGAAGACTTTTTCCAATTAATCTTCCAACCCAAGGATTCTAGCACCTCAACTGAAGTCTGAACCTTGGCGGCCACCGACACAGCCGAGTCTCCCCAGAAAAACAAATCATCAAGATAAGCAATGATTTGCACGTTACTCAGTCTCAAGAAGGCCTCAGTCATAACCTTAGTGAAAAGCCAAGGTGCTGATGAGAGACCAAAAGGCAATGCAGTAAATTGGTAGTGTCTTACCTCCCCCTGTTGATGTACTGCAAATCTTAGATAGGCTTGTGAATACGGGTGTATGGGCAGATGAAGATAGGCATCCTGTAGGTCTAGTGAGGCCATGAAGGAATCCTTCTGAAGAAGATTTAGAACTGATCGAACATTGTCCATTTTGAACTTTCTGTACCTGATTGATCTGTTGAGTACCTTTAAGTTGAGGATGAGCCTGTGACCGCCTTGCTGTTTCTGAACTAAGAAGATTGGGGAATAAAATCCCCTTCTTTCTTGACATAGAGGGACCCGTCTTATAACCCTTTTTTGTAACAGATCTGACACCGCGTTGTGGAGAACTGCTGACATTACTGGCGAGGATGGAGGGGGTGTCGGGAAGAACCTTGTTGTGGGAACCTCTGTGAACTCCAATCTGTAACCAACCAAAACTATCCCTAACAACCATTGGTTTTGGAAAAGGGATTGCCAATTCTCGAAAAAATGTGCCAGCCTCCCTCCCACTGGAATCCTGGCGTCATTGTTTTTTAGATTGGTTTGAGGGGTTAAGGAGAAAGGAGGACTTTCCTTTCTGATCTTTCTGGGACTTCCACTGTCTCCTTCCGGACCTAAAGCTGGAATCCTGACCTCCTGATGAACGAAAGGACCGTTTGAACCTAAAAACTTTCTTCCTATCAGGGAAATTCTTTTTGTTATCTGCGGATCTATCTAGGGTATCCTCAAGTTTCGTACCGAACAAGTTCCCCTCACAAGGCAGTCCACATAACTTAACCTTTGAGGACACATCCCCATTCCAGGTTCTGACCCAGATGCCTCTCCGGGCTGAGTTTGCCAGAGCAGACGTTCTATCTACCAGTCCAACCGAGTCATCTGCGGCATCACAAAGATAATTAACAGCATGAAAAATATTGGGAAAATATTTTAAAATAACTTCTCTAGGGGACCCCCCCCGCTATGTGGGCCTCTTACTGTTGTAACCAGACCTTGAGGGCTCTAGAGAAAGCTGTGGCTGCAATAGCTGGCTTAAAATTCAGAGTGGCTGCCTCCCATGTTCTTCTGAGTAGATTATCCACCTTTTTATCAAGCGGATCCTTTAATGCCCCGAAATCTTCAAACTGAAGGGCTGTTTTACGTGCCACTTTAGAAAGGGACGTATCTATCTTAGGCACTGGAACCCAGTGTTTCTGATCATCAGGTTTATAGGGATGTCGCTTTCCCATAGACCTGGGCTAGAAAGCTCTTTTTTCTGGATTTTCCCATTCTTTGGCAATCATGTCCTTTAATGAACTATGAACTGGAATGAAGTTCATCCTATTATCACCTAGAGATTGATACATCTTATCCAAAGTAGATAAACTTCTCTCCTCCTCCTCCTTTATGTCCATTGTAGCGTACATTGCACTCAATACACTATCCATATTATCAGTGGAAAAGGCAAATTTCTGAATTTTGACACAGTCTAATGGCCCATCTCCTTCATCCTCAGAGACCGACATTACCTCTAAAGAAGATATCTCCCCCTCTGACAATTCGACATCAGATTCCCCAGTATGGCGCTTTTTGCTAGTAGATTTTAATCCTTGCATGGCGGGCCCTAATATCATTGGGGAAACTGGTAATGTAGGTGAGGATAAATCAACCGCATTAGCAGTAGTAGCAGACGTGGATGCTGAAGCAGATGAGTCCTTAAAAGTCTGTAAGGTGGAAGCCATCTCAGACTTTACCCATCCCATAAAGTCCTTAAATACTCTTGGAGATTCCTCTTTAACAACTTCCTGAATGCAAGACTGACATAAAGGTCTAACAGCAGCCACAGGCAGTTTAGCTGTTCAAAAAACACATTTCTTGACATCCTTCTTCTGCTCAACCACAGGTGCAGATGAAGTAGAAGACCGAGCAGCAGAATCACCAGAGGAACGAGCCTGACTGACTCCCCTTCCTGGTATCTTTTACTTTAACAGTTCTATCAGCCTTATCAGCCTTGGGCTGCAAAAAAAGATCAAAAAAGATACCATTGACCTAACTACACAAATCATAAGTCAGAAAAATCACGGTCAGTGAAGGTAGCTGAACATACCACTGCCCCCGTGTCCTGAGCGCTGTCAGTAGCCTCCATGCTGGAAATGAAACACACAATCACCAGCTGGAGACTACTCATTTAAATAGTAAAATGTGGGTGCGCCCAAAATTACTCACCCTCAGAAACCCACGCTCAGGAACGGAGTTCCCACTCACCCTGCCAGGTGCATGTATCCTTGTCCAGCACCGAAGGGGTTAACCACGCTGCCCTTACTTCCGGACGCCAAGACGGAGATCGCCTGTTCCCCAGTCAGCTGACTGTTCCGTTTCCATTGGCGCGCCGAACCCGGAAGTAGAGGAGACGTCACATCCCGTCCAGTCACCTGACCCAGCCGGCCAATCCCAGCAGGGCATTCAAATCTGCACGCAGCGCGCAACTTTAGTTATAACGCAGCCCGCATTCCGCTCTGTAACACCAAGGGGACGGAAGCTTCTCCCAGCTGATCCTGCCTGGCCAGCCCTACAGGGATAACCTCCGCCCAGGACCCCGCTATCTAGCGTCAGCCCTTCGCAGAACATCCTCCTCCGTCCGTGGACAGGAATAAAACTGAGGTAGGATGATTATGGCTAGGCCTATATAGCCAGCAGGGAGCCACTCAATTAACCTCTTCCTGTCCATCAGTGTGTGGAAGGGTAATCTCTCATTTGGGTTGCTGTCCTGGAGACGACCCTGGGAAAGAGGTCTTAATGTGGCCATTAAATGTACAATTCCACAGCCGATCGATTGTTTCCGATCAATTACTGGAAACAATCAGCTGTGGTCATTAACAAAAAAATTCCTGTTAACCAGATCGATCCAAAAAAGGATCGAGTCCATTAATCTCATCAAATTGGATAGTGGGAAATTGGACGTTACTGGGCACAACCGTTTATTTCCGATAGATTACCGCAGCAAGTGGAAACGATCGATCGGCCGCAAACTTGTGCCATTAATAGACACCTTAGAAAAATGCTGAGACTAACCTAACTGGTACCAACAATCATGCTTCAGTCAACATCATTGAGATCATATTTTTCTTCACACTAGGGCTTGAATAATAACTGAAGCTCCTGTACTGTATCTGTATGATTTTATACAAAGCGCAGCTGTCTCATAACTGAGTGATTAGATAACTGTAGGAATAGATGGGTGTGCAGGTGTGTGCAGGTGTTCCTTATGAAGCAATTATTGAGTATATCTTTTTCCCTGCACACATACTGAACATGTACTGATTTGCTTACATCTCTGTTGCCTGCCACATAATTTACATGTCAGTACTAAAATAAAACCATGAAATTACTTCTGAGAAATAAAACCCAACACACACACTGACATGATACAGAGCCTCAGCTGAACAAACAAAAAAAATCACCATCTAATTACTGGAATGTATCCCAGATGCATGTATGTACTATTCTCCATGCTGTGTACTGTCCCATCTATAGCAGCAGGAGAGTTACACACTGTAATGAGGTCTGGTTCACCATGAGCTTGCTGCATAGTCTGTAACACAGGGGAGTTATGCATGATTGCTTTTTATTGATATTAGTTCCGCTTTTAATACTATTTTACCTCATAGTTTGACGACTAAATTTTTGGACAAAGGGCTTTCATATTCCACTTGTCTAGGCATTAAATATTTTTTGATTGATCGCACTCAGAGGGTTGGAGTAGGCACTGGTTTTTCATCATCTACCAGTCTCAGCACTAACTCTCCTCAGGGCTGTGTGTTGAGTCAATTGCTCTATAGCCTCTACACTCAGGATTGTGTTCCTGCCAACCATAGTAACACTATTGTTATAAGGGAACCCCAGGTTAGAGGGGTATGGAGGTTGCCGTATTCATTTCAGTTGTCTGGCAGTCCTCCTGATCCTCCTGTCTTTAAAGAGAATCTGTATTGTTAAAATCACACAAAAGTAAACATACCAGTGCGTTAGGGGACATCTCCTATTACCCTCTGTCACAATTTCGCCGCTCCCCGCCACATTAAAAGTGGTTAAAAACAGTTTTAAAAAGTTTGTTTATAAACAAACAAAATGGCCACCAAAACAGGAAGTAGGTTGATGTACAGTATGTCCACACATAGAAAATACATCCATACACAAGCAGGCTGTATACAGCCTTCCTTTTGAATCTCAAGAGATCATTTGTGCGTTTCTTTCCCCCTGCATCTCTCATGTACTGAAGTTTCAGGCTGCTCTTTTCTTCCTGCAAATAGCTTTGCCCTTGTCTGTAATTCCTCACTATGTGAAAGCCCAGCCAGCTCAGAGGACGATTTATCCAGCTTGTAAAAGATAAGAGAGAAGAGAGAAGCTGCCCTAATCTAAATAACACACAGGCAGTGTGCATAGAGGGGCCTGGAAGGGGGAGTTCATAGCAGAACCACAACACTGAAGAACTTGGCAGCCTTCCAGACACAGGCTGACAAGTCTGACAAGAGAGAGAGAAGTTGATTTATTACAGAGACTGTCATAGTAGAACGTGCTGCAGTAAGCCAGAACACATTAGAATAGCTTTTGGAACTTGTAGGATGATAAAAAACAGGATGCAATTTTTGTTACGGAGTCTCTTTAATACTGTTAGCCATAGAACCTAAACAAACATGCAGCAGATCAGTTACTCTGAGGTTTTACTGAAGTAGCCATATGGTTGTTCCAGGGTTTTGACTCGAACACTAGTTATGCCAGAAGATCAACAGGGCTGCCAGGCAACTGGCATTCTGTACAAGGAAATAAATATAGCAGCATCCATATCCCTCTCACCTTGGGTTTGAGCATCTGCCTTCTGGCAAGACAAATAGGTTCAGGAATAGTTTTTATCCCCTAGCTATCAATACGTTAAATGCTGCAAAGTGGTAAATTTTATGTGGTGTATTACAGTGGGTTGCAAAAGTATTCGGCCCCCTTGAAGTTTTCCACATTTTGTCATATTACTGCCACAAACATGCATCAATTTTATTGGAATTCCACGTGAAAGACCAATACAAAGTGGTGTACATGTGAGAAGTGGATTGAAAATCATACATCATTCCAAACATTTTTTACTAATAACTGCAAAGTGGGGTGTGTGTGTAATTATTCAGCCCCCTGAGTCAATACTTTGTAGAACCACCTTTTGCTGCAATTACAGCTACTAGTCTTTTAGGGTATGTCTCTACCAGCTTTGCACATCTTGAGACTGAAATCCTTGCTCATTCTTCTTTGCAAAACAGCTCCAGCTCAGTCAGATTAGATGGACAGCGTTTGTGAACAGCAGTTTTCAGATCTTGCCACAGATTCTCGATTGGATTTAGATCTGGACTTTAACTGGGCCATTCTAACACATAGATATGTTTTGTTTTAAACCATTCCATTGTTGCCCTGGCTTTATGTTTAGGGTCATTGTCCTGCTGGAAGGTGAACCTCTGCCCCAGTCTCAAGTCTTTTGCAGTCTCCAAGAGGTTTTCTTCCAAGTTTGCTCTGTATTTGGCTCCATCCATCTTCCCATCAACTCTGACCAGCTTCCCTGTCCCTGCTAAAGAGAAGCACCCCCCGAGCATGATGCTGCCACCACCATATTTGACAGTGGGGATGGTGTGTTCAGAGTGATGTGCAGTGTTAGTTTTCCTCCACACATAGCGTTTTGCATTTTGGCCAAAAAGTTCCATTTTGGTCTCATCTGACCAGAGCACCTTCTTCCACATGGTTGCTATGTCCCCCACATGGCTTGTGGAAAACTGCAAACGGGACTCCTTATGCTTTTCTGTTAACAATGCCTTTCTTCTTGCCACTCTTCCATAAAGGCCAACTTTGTACAGTGCATGACTAATAGTTGTCCTATGGACAGTGTCTCCCACCTGAGCTGTGGATCTCTGCTGCTCATCCAGAGTCACCATGGGCTTCTTGACTGCATTTCTGATCAGCGCTCTCCTTGTTCGGCCTGTGAGTTTAGGTGGATGGCCTTGTCTTGGTAGGTTTACAGTTGTGCCATACTCCTTCCATTTCTGAATGATCGCTTGAACAGTGCTCCGTGGGATGTTCAAGGCTTTGGAAATCTTTTTGTAGCCCAAGCCTGCTTTAAATTTCTCAATAATTTGATCCCTGACCTGTCTTGTGTGTTCTTTGGACTTCACGGTGTTGTTGCTCCCAATATTCTCTTAGGCAACCTCTGAGGCCCTCACAGAGCAGCTGTATTTAGATTACACACAGGTGCACTCTATTTGGTCATTAGCACTCATCAAGTAATGTCTATAGGCAACTGACTGTACTCAGATCAAAGGGGGCCGAATAATTATGCACACACCACTTTGCAGTTATTTGTAAAAAAAAATGTTTGGAATCATGTATGATTTTTCATCCCACTTCTCACGTGTACACCACTTTGTGTTGGTGTTTCATGTGGAATTCCAATAAAATTGATTCATGTTTGTGGCAGTAATATGACAAAATGTGGAAAACTTCAAGGGGACCGAATACTTTTGCAACCCACTGTATATTGGATAAAGGGGCAAGTGCAATACAATGTATATATGTTGTCTTTTTATTCTTTATTTTGTACTGCAAATTAGCACTAAAAAATGTTGTTGTTCAACATTCATTGTATTATGACAATAAAGATTCTTATCTGATTTAAACAAAGTGGTGAGAGATTAATTGAACTTAATATCTAATCAGGGACGTGCAACGAAACAATATCAACATATTTCGAAAATACTTAAACTGATGTGAAATCCATCCAAGGCTGTAGGGAAAACAGTAGCAAGGGTCAGAGATAGTTCAGATCTGCTGGAATCGGTCCAGCGTCATCGTTGAGCAGCTGCTGGGAGACACCAATATAGTTCTCTCAAAGCCCAGTTGGTTAAACAGCTGCTGATGTGCCATCCGTGTTTTATCAGAAGTTATTATTAAAGCCCCGAGTGGCAGTAGCTTCATGAAAACATCCATAAACCTGGATAAATTTGCCCATTTAACTACAATAACTGATCACAATAAACAGACAGTGGAGAGAGTGTAAACTAGCGTGTGTGTGGCTCGACTCTGTACACATTCCTATCTGCCTTGCGCTATGGACAGGCCTGGACACAGTGCTGTAATAAGCACAGGGCTCTGCAGTACATCACATAAAAGGTCTCCAGAAAGAGATGAATTGTGTAGAATTATGTCTCCAAGACTTAAAGTTTGTTCTCTGCTGACATTAGCAAGTCTATCAAAATGTGATTACACTGTATTATCATAATGGCACCATGCCTCTGCCAAAACCTAGGAGTGCAAGTTACTGGAAAAAAAAAATGAACAGTACACTTCATTTAACCCCCTTATGATTGACAGGGTATTTATTTCAGTAAGACGGGCCTTCTCATCATATCAAGAAACAGGATCTAATTTTACTGTTGCGTCTAAAGTGAACCTGAGGCGGTCTATCATGAAAAAAAAAAAGAAAAAAAGACATTTATCTAGATAGAGATAAACCTCTAGATAGTCCAGAGGCTTCCCGTGTCCTCCTCAACCCCACCCGTTAATGGACATGGACCTTCTGAATACATCCGACAAGAGCTTGTCAGATAGGTTCTCATGGCGACACTTCTTGCTGTAGACAAGTATAGTGCTGTGCAAGTACGGCCACGCTTGTGCAATAAGCCAAACCCATTTATATGTAAAAAGGAGTGTGGTCGCAAACTTTCAGGGGGTTCTAGGCAGTGCTGGTGGTCTGAAGGAGGACAGGTGAAGCCTCAGGAGTATCCAGAAGCTTCCTTCTCCTTAAGCATCCAACTTTTTCATTTCAAAACCACCTCAAATTTGCTTAAAAAAATGCATATGGGCCAATGGGCTAGCGCAGTGCAGCTTAATTAGAGGAGCTCAAGCTCAGCACACATTATGCTGCGGTAGTGCAGCTTAACATGCACTGGTAATTTACGCCCATTGCACTCAGCCTGCCCTGAGCTCCGGCGGGTCCAGTGGCTTTAATGGACGTGATCCCGGTGTTCTGATTGGCCCAATAAGCTGCTGCCGGCACTTGACAGACAGCCAGTTGGGCCAATCGGCATGCAGGGATCACATCCTAGAAAGCCACTAGACCCGCCGTGTCTCAGGGCGGGACGAGTGGAACGACTGTTACAAGGAGCGCGCGCAAGTTACCAGCGCATGCTAAGCTGCACTACTGCAGCATAGCGTGCACGGAGCTCGCACTTCTCTCATTAATGATGAATCAAGCCCCAAGTGTCATAACTAACAACACTGCACATAGTGTGAATGAGCCAGAAAATCAAAGGTCAAACATGTAATCGCAAACACAAATGCAGAACGAATGGAGAGCGCCATAATCCAACGGAAATGCCTGAGAGATCACCAACCCCAGTGTGCTCCTAGCCTAAAAAATTATACCTACTTAACCATTTCCAATCCTTTTCATGATCACCCACGTCCTCCCCAGCACCTGTTTTTTCCCAGGGTGCTGGGAAGGGCATGGGTGATCCTGAAAAAAGATCAGAATCGGGGCTCCGGAGGATCTGCAAGCTAACCAGTTGTGAGGGGGCATCAGTGTCGGGACCAGTGCCAGCTCTCACACTCTAGCTCCGCCCTCTTGCACAAGCACCGATGTAATATTGCACAGTGGCGTAGTGGTTAGCGCTCTCGCCTTGCATCGCTGGGTCCCAGGTTCAAACCCCAGCCAGGTCAACATATGCAAGGAGTTTGTATGTTCTCCCCGTGTCTGTGTGGGTTTCCTCCGGTTACTCTGGTTTCCTCCCACATCCCATATAGGTAGAAAAAAAAAACAACGTTTTGTAAAAAAAATAATACCTTTAATGGCTAACTAACAGAATTCTCCCATATCCCAAAAAAACATACAGATAAGTTAATTGGCTTCCCCCTAACTTGGCTCTAGACTAATATACATGCACTACACAATACATACATAGACATATGACTATGGTAGGGGCTAGATTATGAGCTCCTCTGAGGGACAGTTAGTGACAAGACTATATATATATATATATATATATATATATATATTTCGTACAGCGCTGCGGAAGATGTCGACGCTATATAAATATTAAATAATAAAATAATAATGTGGTGCTTGTTGCTCCTGGAGAGGATCAAAGTAGTGGACTGTCCATCACTTAGATCCACAGAGAGTCGTTGTGCCAGACCCGATCAAGCAGTGGATCCCCTACACAGAAGTTTTGTGCGGGGGACAGCAGGCGAAGCGAGGGCCGATGGGGCTGGTGATGGTCAGATCAGTGTGTCAGACATAATCCAACATTCTGACAAGAAGGATTTTATTGGCAACATAGCCATGTAGCAGCAGCCACATTATACTGTGCTGGACTATATCTGACATCAGGCCCAAACAAGAAAAGTCCAGTGTGACATTTCCATATGCCTCTTCCATATGCAGCAACCCCTCTTCATGTCTGGTTTCGCCCTTGGGCATAAGGTGCCAAAGGCCCGGTCTTTCTAGAAGCCTTGCTGCTTAAATATTTGAGAAAACAACTTTTTTGTCTAGCACTAATGGACTGTGGTCACATCATGTTAGAAAAAAAACAACAAAAAAACCCGCCAACACCTGTAGGTTATGCACTGAAGAGTTAGTAATAAACATTACTATAAAATATTGTGTGAGCTGCCAGGTTTCTTTTCCAGTGAAAACAAAAGACTTCCTTAGATTGCATCCCTCACCATTTCATATAATCAGGAATCATGACAGAAATGTTTATTGGTTTTTCTGGTGTGTTCATTGTGTGTAATATGGACAAGACCTGGTATATAGAATTTGTTGCTCATTAATGAAATTGGCTGCCACAGAAACTTGTGAAAATAAAGAGGTAATGCTCTTGACAGATCTACTATTTCTTCTTTTTTTTTTTTCTTCCTTGCGCCATTTCTCATGAAAACTCCAAAATTGTCATTTATCAAATGCGTGAAGGTCACTGAAGCTGATACAAGGTGAAACCCATAATTGTAATGCTTCTGACTGCCAAGCCTCATTCCAGTATCAGAGAATCCCTCTTACAAAAGGTTGTGGAAATGTAAACAGATCTAAAAGGTCATGTTAATTTCTGGTCTCAAATGGCTGCAGCCACAGTTTCAAGGATTCAATCAAAGCTAACAAACTCTTTGAATGTGACTTCAAGTCAATGGTATGCAACACGCACTGAAAGCTGCAGGGTACTGGGAGAAAAACAGCAGACCTCAAGGTCACGAAAAATAATTATAAATATGTAAGTGCGCAATTACTGCAGGTATTCACTTCTACTGATACAGGACATAATTGACCTATAAACTCGAATAATGCTGGATAATGCAATGTCTCATATCAGTAGTATCTGTAATTAAGTCTGATTGCAAAGCAGTCAAGATCTGAACAAAAAAAGCACACTAAAGGAGTATATTTTACAAAAACTGGAGATAAATATATATTAATTTATATCATTAAATAACTACAACAATCTCCCCCACCCTCCCCCGAGGATTAGAAAAGTGTAAGGGTTGCGACGGCATAACAAACCAAATTACTTAACCAATTACAGTACATTAAAGTGAATCTAGATCCCATATGGCACAGTGCCAGAGGCATAGCTAGGGTTTTCAGCGACTGGGGATAAAGACAGTATTTGGGTGTGGCCACACAGAATGTGGTTGTGGTCATGGGTGGAGTCAAATGTACAAATGCTGTTTAGATAGCCATATGTGCATAAGGAGTAGGACCTCCCTCGTTGCTATGGCTAGGGTTACTTCCTGCCACCTGACCATGCATCATCCTTTGCACATTAGAGATAGGAGGCATAGCCATGCTCAGTGAAACCATCACATGATGTAGGCACAGTCTTCCCATCCACTCACTTGACCATAAAGCAAGCTATGCTCCAATGCAGTAGCTGATGTATGGTCAGGTGAACAGACGGCGGCATTGGGACACTCACTGTCTGTACGCCTTTACCAGGAACTGCAGGTAGATAAAACAAATGTGACAGATGTCAGCCGATTGTTTTTGTCAGAAGTAGGAACAATAGTAAGCTGCTCTTAAAGGTAACCTGAAGTGAGAGGGATATGGAGGCTGCCATATGCATTTCCTTTTAAGCAATACCAGTTGCCTGGCTGTCCTGCTGATCCTCTGCCTCGAATACTTTTAGCCATAGACCATGAACAAGCATGCAGCAGATCAGGTGTTTCTGGCATCCTTTGCAGATCTGACAAGATTAGCTGCATGTTTGTTTCTGGTGTCATTCAGACACCCCTGCAGCCAAATAGACAAGCAAGGCATTTGGTATTGTTTAAAAGGAAATAATAATGGCAGCCTCCACTTGCTTCTTACTTCAGTGGTCATTTATGGTTTCAGTTCCCTATTCAATTCACTATTTCTCCTGAGTTGTCTCCTAGGAGATGATTTTTAATCTTATCTTTAATATAATTTTCAGTACTTTGCAACTGAAAAAGTACCAGAAGCAGGTTTACATGTACAAGCTAAATTATTTACAGTATTTTCTTTCTTGCTGGTGGCTTTAAAGAAATTTTATTAACACCATCTCTAACTGGTGCACTATGGGAGTTGATTTTCAGACACATGGAAGTGATATTCTGCAGTTACCTTCTGTTGGAATAAAAGTGTATTGGAGTCCTTACAGGCAGAATCTCTGTTGTCCACGAATAGTAGTTTGTACCCAGACCGTAGACAGATAAAGTTTAGTGTAAAATTTCAGAACAATACAACTAAGTAGGGATGATCAATGAAATGCAAATACTTCCAAAATTATGAACATTTTTATGCAAATATATGCAGTTTGAAAAAGGACCAATGAATTTAAACCTGGGTTTAAACTGATTGGTCCATTTTCAAACGGCATGCATTTGCATTTAAATTTGCATACATTTGCATCCACACGGAAGAATTTGCATATCTTTGATCATCCCTACAACTAAGACAACATTCATACATACAAATACCAAATAAACTGGTATATGGAATACAGATACAGTACAATCAGACATTTATTGCAGAGGAATTAAATTCTACATATTAAAAAAGCGAAATGCAATATTTGTACCTTCCAAACTTCTGATTCTTCATGTGATTCCATGCTGCTCTGGTGACCAGGAATGACCCTCTTAAGTGAACTCTGTGAATAATATCTATTGAACAGGGAAATGATCAGGAAACACCATTAATTCATCTCCCCAATGCACCTGTCAGCAAGCTTACTAAAATATACATAACAGGATACACAGCCAGCAGCTGGCCTATTGACCTTCAACTCTAAGTACAGTGAATTAGCTACTATTTTATCAAGCACAGATTTAATTCCTGCTAACAGTAGGAATAAATATCAAACCAAAAGACTGTGGGTGAGATCTCTACAGGAGATGAAAACAGGAATGAAAAACTGTGAAATGCAGTGGGCACAAAAGCCATTCTATAGAAAGTACAGCACTTCAACCTAGCAAAAGAAACATAACAAAATACTGTGGGTCATAGAGATGAGGCCCTGCGAGCGCCAAAGCTGCAGCCACTAGGGCAAGCTCTATAGTCAGTAGCAGTGTTAGGGAGTCTTGCCCAAGATCTCCTTAATGAATAGATGCTGGCTTACTAAACAGGAAAAGCGGAGATTTGAACACTGGTCTCCTGTGTCAGAGACTGAGCCATTAACTATCCAACCACTACAGAGAGGACTAAAGAGAAATTCTGAGAGTGTCGACAATTGAGTAAAGCTGCAAACACGTTCTGCTCTGCATATGGCTGAGTGAGAGGGGGGTACAGGCTAGTGTCACCTGATCATTGCACCGAGGTGGGGGATGTTTGTACAGCAGCAAATAACTATGCATGGGGAGGGGGGCTACCTAATACTATTGGCATACCTGGCCAGCTATACAGTGTAAAGGAGCTGCCTAATATTGGGAGCACATCACACTATGTTGGGTTGGGGAGGGCTACCTAACACTGGGGGGGGGGGGGGGGGGACATCTGGCTATTTATACTGTGAAGGAGGGCTACCTAATACTGGGGTGACCTCTGGCTATTAATTTTAGTGAAGGGAGCTACCTAATACTGGGAGCACACCTGGTTAGCTATACTGAGGAGGGGGCTACCTAATCCTGGGGGCATAGCATGGCAGCAAACACTATCCTTTTGTTTCAGGAAGTTGTGAAGAATTTGCAGGTCTGATTTGTAAGAGACGTGAGGGCTGTTTTACAATCACACAGGGTCCACTTTGCTTTTTGGAAAGCATGCAATTAAGGAATCACAATGGGCTATCTCATAAAAAAGCCTGCATTGCTGTAATGAGATGTGAAGGGCAAACATACTCCAAGCTGCATTTTTTTTTTTTTTCAAATAAGTTTTATTGATTTTGCACATGAACAGAACATACAACAATATTACAATATTACAGTTCCCCCCAACACCCCCCCCCCCCCTTTCCTCTCGTGACAACCTGTACTGTTACTTCCACTTAGTTTAGTGCTAAGGTAGTAAGTGACCAGTCGTTGACTATGCCTCATAGTCTACACCGTGTTCTTTAAGGTATTCTACCCATGGGGTCCAAATTTTGTCGAATTTTAGCGGACAGTTACGTTGGAGATATGTAAGCTTATATAGCGGGAGTGCTGAATTAATAATTTTGACCCATTCCGCTACTTTTGGTGCGGTGGGTTGAATCCAGTGCAAGATAATAGTTTTCCTCGCGTAGTAACTTAATAGGTCCCATAGCAGTATCAGATTTCTGGATTGTAGAATTTTACCAGAAATTCCCAACAAGTGTGTCTTAGGATCCAAGGAGATATGTTGCTCGAACACTTTTTGTAGTAAATTGTTAATTCCTTCCCAGTATGTTTGCAGGTGGGTACATTCCCACATCATGTGTATAAAATCCCCAGGCGAAACACCACATCTAGGGCATTCATCCGTTCTGTTTGGGAACATCTGGGCCATACGAGTAGGGGTGTAGTAGATTCTATATAAAAACTTCATCTGAATTAGTCTATCTTTCGTGGATATAAGATATTCACCTGTGGCTTCCAGCAAGTCCCTCCAGTCTGATTCCTCCAGGTCAGGCACGTCTCTGCTCCAGCTCTGAAAAGCTTTATCAACTTTGGAGGACCCTGTATCTATTAGAGTAGCATAAATGGTAGATAAGGGTGATTCAACATGTTTCCGAAGAAGTAAGGCCTCTAGTGGGTCCGATTTTAGAGTAAGAGGATTAGGAAATTGAGCCTGTGCCGCATGCCTGACCTGGAGGTATCTGAAAAACATTTTGTTTTGTAGTGTATATTCAGTTTTCAGTTGATTGAATGTTAATATCTGACCATTAGGAAATAAGTGTTGCAGCCACTTGATACCTTGTCTAGCCCAGAGCAAGGGGTCGGGGATAGCCAAAAAATGAGGGAAATTAGGATTACACCATAGGGGAGCAAATGGGGAGAATACATTTTGTTCTTTGTATTTCAATCTGGCAGCTTTCCATACCTTAATGGTTAGCTTCATGGGAATGGGTAGTCGCTCCAGGGCCCCCTCTCCTCTAAATGGAAGAAGAGAGAGTCCCTCGTAGGATCCCACCACCGCAGCTTCCAATGTAGTCACTGTATTCTTGTCCTCCTGGGCGAACCACCAACGGATGGTTACTAGCGCGGAGGCCCAAAAGTACAGTTTGAAGTTGGGAAGGGCTATGCCTCCCAAGGTGGTAGGGAGCTGTAAAGTCGCGAGTGATATCCGTGGTGTACCCCCACTCCATAGGAAATTTAGCAGGATTTTGTCTATTCTGTTAAATATGTGCTTTGGTATCCAAATTGGAGTTTGCCTGAATATGTATGTTAGTCGAGGTAGGTATAGCATTTTGATGAGATTTGACCTGCCGGTCACCGTCAGGGGGAGTGTAGCCCACGTTTTGCAATGTTTTTCAAAGGTGTCGAGAATGGGGTTAAGGTTAATTTTAAGATAATCCGTTAGTGGATATTGAATAAGGATACCCAGGTACTTAAACGTTGATACCCATTGTAGTGGGGTGACGGCAGCCTTTTCCCTAGCCTTGTCATCCATTGGGAAGATAGAGGATTTCCCCCAATTGATGCGTAGCCCTGAGTGCACCCCGAATTCCTCTATTATGTTTAGTAAGTTAGTCAATGATTCATCAGCGTCCCCCAAGAAGAGAAGGAGATCATCGGCGTAGAGCGCAATTTTTTCCACCAAACTGCCAATATGGAGTCCCTGAATGCCTTGGTTTGCTCTTATTATGATTGCAAGTGGTTCTATGGCTAAGGAAAATAAAAATGGTGACAGGGGGCAACCCTGCCTAGTACCCCTATGCAAATTAAATGGTTGGGACATAATCCCGTTTGTTAAGACCCTTGCTCTGGGAGTGGCATATAGAAGCTTTATCCAGCCTATAAATTTAGGGCCGAATCCAAAGGATTCAAGTACAAGCCATAGATATTGCCACTCCACAGAGTCAAAGGCCTTTTCAGAATCTAAAGAGACTATTACTCTCTGGCCAGAGTTATCATGGTTAGTTGCTAAATTTGTAAACAGTCGTCTTAAGTTGACGTCAGTTCCTCTCCCTGGCATGAAACCCGTTTGGTCGGGGTTTATTAATGTTGCCAGCATAGGTCTGAGTCTATTCCCTAAAATTTTTGCAAAGATTTTTGCGTCCATATTGAGCAGTGATATCGGCCGATATGAAGAACAGAGTAAAGGATCCCTTCCCTTCTTGGGGATCACCACGATCAGAGCCTCCTGCATTGATTCAGGTAGTGTTATATTTTGCTCTTGACCCTGGAACAGGCTAAGTAACTGTGGGGACAGTAGCTCTGAATATGTTTTGTAGAATTCGGCTGGGATGCCGTCAAGCCCTGAAGCCTTATTAGATTGCAATGAGGATATTGCTATGTTAATCTCATCTTCTGTTATATCTTTTTCAAGCAATTTGATTTGTTCTATCGATAGCTTAGGAAATGAGATATTCGCAATATAGTCATATAGTAGGTTTATGGGTTGGTCAAGTTTAGTGCTATATAGTTTTTCATAGTACATGGCGAATTCCATAGTAATTTCGTTAGGATTTGTTAATCTAGTCCCGTTTGAGGAGCATATTGCTGGGATGGTTGTGATAGGGGTATGTTCCCTAGTCAGCCATGCGAGCATCCTACCGCATTTGTCACCGTGTTCAAATATTCTTTGCTTTTGAGCTAGCTCAGTTTTTTTGGTTGAAGTTATATGTAATAGCTTAAGCTCGGTGACTGCTAGTTGCCATGCCGAGTAGGATGCTCTGTCCGGCTGAGCCAGGTAGCGTATTTCCGTGTCTTTGGCTTTATTTTCAGCAGTCTGCAGGGTCAGGAGCCTATCTTTTGTGCATCTACGAATTTGAGTCATGTATTCCCCCCTTGTATATGCCTTAAATGCGTCCCATACAATTGAGCCATTAGCCGTGCCTTGGTTAGTTTCCAAGAAATGTGATATATTAGATAGAATGTTATCTTGAATGTCCTGGTCTTTCACCCAGTATCCAGAAAGTCTCCATGGCCGATTATTAGATTGGCGTCTCAAACAGAGTGCAGTCATAAGGGGGGCATGATCAGACAGGGCCCATGGTAGCCGGTCAATGGAATGTATAATTGCGCTAGAAGAGTTAGAAACAAGCGTGAAGTCTATCCTGGAGAGGGTCTTGTGAGAAGCAGAGTGACAAGTGTACCCAGGTACCTGGGGATGTTTCCACTTCCAGACATCCACAAGGCCCATCGCATTGACCCAGGATAAAAAAATCGGTAGAGTCTCTGGGATTAGGTGTTTGTCGATCAGATGGGTGTAGGACCATATTAAAGTCGCCAGCTAGTATAACTTTGCCGGGGTTCCAATCAGAAAATATTGGGACAAATGAGTTCAGAGTGTCCACGTTGGCTGGGGGGGGGTAGATAGACCCCAATAATGAGAATGTCTTGTAGGTGTATTAAAGCGTGAACTGCAACATATCTCCCATTAGGATCAATTTTCAAGTGTAGAAGTTGGAACGGCAGTGTTTTCCTAATAAGGACACTCACTCCCCTAGAACAGGAAGAGTAAGTGGCATGGTAACAGCTGCCCACCCAGGGACGTTTAAGCGCCAGCACCTTGCTACCAGTAAGATGTGTTTCTTGTAAAATGCAGACATCTGGGCTATGGGCTTTCAGATAATTAAAAATAAGTGCTCTTTTAAATTTGTCGTTTAATCCTCTCACATTCCATGAGAGGATTTTACAGTCTACGTTATACGACATGGTCTAAGTATTGTGTTTAGAATCAACCAAAAGTGTACTTGATAACAACCCCTAATCTTCAGTATTATAGTCACGAGAGACCCCTCCCCCCCCAAAAAGTAGCCCAATTCCCCCCACCCTGTATCCCAACAAGAGATACCTGTACCCTAAACAAAACAGGTTAGGTCTAGCAATATCTAGACAACTTCGACGGGGGTGCCCGTTATCGGGCGGAGGCTCCGCCATTCCAGTCTCCCAAACAATTGGGGTTAACACTTATGTTACATCCACCCTAGGGGTAGAAACTGATTAATAATTAACAACCAGCATAAGAAAACTGACATATGTCCTTCCTCTGTATAGGTTTAACACAACGGAACATATTGCGTAGTCCATGCTCTGTATAATTGTGGCTAGTACTGAAAGGTTCTCCCCGCTCTCCTCATATGCAGGATTTTATCACGCAAGGTCCCATATCCTTATGAGTCATAGGCATTTGTTATTGTGAGCTATCATTTACTTATGTTTATCTTATCCACTAAAGAAGTCTTATATTCATGCTAGTGTATAGGGGAGGCTCGCAAGCTGTTAAGAGAGGGGGTGACTCCACGGCAATCTCTTCCAGCAGTGATATGTGCTGGGGAGTATCTCAGGTTGTTTTGAATTAATTTTTAAGCTTTGGCGCCATCTAATGATCAGTGACGTCTGTGTCATTAATAAGAATATGAGGAATAATCATGTCCCTCTCTATGTTGCCTTAGAGTCAGCACATCTCAAAGTTAGTAAGCTGTTAGTATTATACATAAGCAGCATCAGAAGGCAGACGTGTCACACCAGGCATTACTTGCTATGTAGTTAGTTCTGGAAGAACAGGTCTTAATGTCACATATATGAACTACTACGTAGCCTGCGGACAGAGTAGCCGCATTAGACATGAGGAGTGTTAGAATAAACAAGTTGGAGTGACAAGGAGTTAACAAGCAATAGAATTAGGATTGCTATTAGGTCACATAAGCATACTCTACACACTTAGAATATAGTTGACATTGCCCCAGTATTCCATCTGGAATAAGTACACAGAAACACGTCTCCCAATCCCGGTATCATCAAACATCAGGGATAAGTCCCCCACATAAAAGCAGCATCAACATTTCAGGAATCCTCGCTGCAGGAGCACACATAGGAGATTGTATCTGTAGAAATAAAGCCCCTGGTTCAACAGAAGTTCCCCGAGTGACATTGGGGCGTTACCCAGTACATCCAGTCCGCCATTTTAGCAGCAGCTTCTTTTAGTTTTTTGGCGCCGTTTTTTCCTCAGTCCGCCATATTACAGTGTCTTGAATAAGCTATAGGATCTTGCTCAATTAAAGCGTTCCTGCAGACGTACATTATCCCAGCATCCGTGCTCCCCCATCCCCCAAGCACAACAGAATCTCATCATGGTATAAGTTTCCCGGGTCTGGCCATAATAAGTATAATAGGTTATTTCAACCCGTAGTTTGTGGATTAACAGCAGAGTAACAGATTGTGGCCATACATAACAAGCTACAGGTGTTTAAGGCCTGAGCCCGATCGAGTGCTTAGCCGGGGATGGCCTTCTAACTTTCATGGGTCCCGAGCATCATAGGGTTTGTAGCAATGTCTAAGAATAGGTCAGAGGAGGAAAGCGGGAAGAAGAGCACGTCCTACGCCAGCACATAAAGTAGTACTTACAACATGTCGAGGGAGAAAAGGCTCGGTCGATTATTCTTACTGCTGAGGCACGGATTCCAGCCAGGTAAGTGCTTGCGCCGGTTTTTCAAAAAAGAGGACTTCTTCTTTGTACTCAACTCGTAACTTGGCAGGGAACATCATTGAGTATTTAATATTCCGCTCTCTAAGCTTGGTCTTAGCATGGAGAAAAGATCGCCGCAGCTTCTGGACGCCTGTAGAATAATCCGGAAAAAACATTAGTTGAGAGTTCTCAAGTGTAATCTCTCCCGCTTGTCTTGCCGCCTGTAGTAGAACATCCCGGTCCCTGTAATTAAGGAATTTGAAGATCAGCGCACGTGGCGGGGCTCCGGGGGGTCCTCGCTTGCTAGGGATTCTGTGCGCCCTCTCGATAGCAAAGAAGGGGGAGAAGGCCGCATCAGGCAGGAGCTGCCGGAGCAGTGTTTCAATATATACTGGAACATCTTTGTCTTTGGTTCCTTCCGGGAGACCAACCATGCGTACATTACTGCGGCGATTCCTGTTTTCTGAATCTTCCGCTCTTTCTTCCAAGGTTTGTATATCCTTCCTCATGGTTGGAATAGCAGCCTGGTGCTCCACCACCCGATCTTCAGTGTTTGAAGTACGCTGCTCAACCTCTCTAATTCGTTCTCGGATTTTTGCCATGTCTTGTCTGAGAAGCCCCAATCCGGCATCGAGGTGGTCAATTTTGGCCGTAACTGCCGTTTGGGACGCTCTGATTGCCTCCATGATGTTTTCCACGAAGGGTGGAAAGGCTTCTTGTTCCTCATCTTCTGCATCTGAAGCTGGGTCTTTATCTTGCTTGCCTTTCATTTTATTACCGGCCGGGGTAGCCGGAGGTTTGTCCGCCCTTTTACTCCTCTGCGACATTGGAAGTCCGTAGGGAGTATAGCGCTGCGAGGAGGTGTTGCTGCGAGACGGACCAGGCCCGAAATCCCAGTCCGCGGAAGTATCTTCCTTCTCTCCAGCCGGAGGGTCGTTTCTCTCCGCCAGTTTATCTCTGGAGCAGTGCTGATACTGTAGGTTAGTAGAGATGTGTCTCACCCTCGGGTAAACGCAGTTTTTTTGGAAATAAGGGAGTCTGGAACAGCGGAGCTCTCCACCACGCGTCCTCCTAGTTAGCCATCCAAGCCACGCCCCCCCCATGCTGCATTTTTAGTGTGACTGCACATCCACTCCATTCAGAATAACTGAATGGAGACACACACACACACACACACACACACACACACACACACACACACTTTTTCTGTGCAGGAAACATTTTGCAGTGTGAAAAGAGCTTTTTTCGGAACTAAATAAGCAGACAAGAGTAGAAAATTAGCAGATCAAGAGTAGAAAGATAATGCTGCAGCGCTTTTCTGAGGAATTCAATTACTTCATGAAAGCATGGAGAAACACCTACAAGTTGTTTGTGTCAGTCTTTTATGCGTAATGTGTACCATTCTTTAGTTTATGTTATTACAATCTAAAGGGCCTCCACGTCTTATTTTATGGTAATTCCAGTGAATGAAATGGAGCAGCTTCTGAGGTTGGGTCAGAGAGCTGGGAGCTCCCCAGAACATCACAGATCCAACTATTTGGACTTAAAGTGAACCGCCAGACAAAGAAACACCAAGCCTTTTCAGTTCTGCTCAGTAGATTTTTAAACAGTTTCACAGCCTCAGAACTTTGTTTTTCTTACCAAAGCATAATTTTTAGCTGCATTTTTAGCTAAGCTCCACCCGTCAAAGAAAAAAAAGCCCGGGCTTTTTTTCCCTGATGATGTGCAGAGCATGATGGGATTTCCTATGTTGTTATTCACATTGCCTAGCAACTGGGAGGGGTGATTAGCACACAGGACAGTTGGAACTGTGTCTCATGCTCCCTGTCACTTCCTTTCAACCAAAAAGATGGCTGCCGTCATGAAATCAAACATTTGCCTGTACTTTTAAAACAGTGTGGGTAAGAGATTATATTACCTATCTATTTTAATTAACATAACTAATGTAACTTAATGACAGTATGTTTGTTTAGGCTGGAGTTCCTCTTTAATCCAGCCTTGGTGAACCAGGAACTATCCAAACCCAAGTCAAAGTTGGGATTATAGGCAAGGGACAAAACAGAGTTGATTTCCCCCTGATGAATGTAATAAAATCTTTGCGAACTAGTAAACTGGGCCTAATGAGGGAATGAATACATTTTTGTGTCAATCCCATCAGTATTTGTGGATTCCAAGAAAAAGCTTGGTTGTCCCCTGTCACGGAACAGCCGTGAGAAACGAGAACGCAATCGGTTTATTGCGCCGATTGCCTGTGAGTGTAGTCAGGCCAGCGATTTAGAGACTGACATTCCTGTTTTTTTTAAATAGGCAGTTTTTTTCCCCTGTTAGCAGCTGGCAGGAAGACTGGCCCTGTGACTGCTGATTAAGCCAGAGGTGTAAACTCAAAGTTTGTCTAAGCTGACCTCACATTCAGATGTTAATTGAAGGAGCCAACAGGGCCTTTCATAGAGGGAGATCCCAAGAAGCAGACACAGCTGGACTCCAGTCAGCCTGGCTCCAGCCTTAGCAGGAAGAAATGAATGTACTATATAATCTTTTGCCCATTTACAGAATACAATAAATAGGGTGGTTATGAGAGCGGTATCATTGGATCCGTAGGGTCATGCTGGATCTCTTGATACCAGTCGAGAGGGGCCCGGGGCCCCTACAACCCAGGTATGAATCTACCCAGGACCCTGATCTGCTGCACTAGCCATGTCGGATATCATATTAATCTGTATTTTCCACCAAGTATGAAGCTGTTACCCCCCTAAATATAACTTGTATGGTTCAGGAGTTACAGCATTTCATAAGTTTAGCCCTAAAATCTCTCAGAGGGAATGGACTGGCATTGGTTGGTGACTCAGAGGGGCCGGCATTGCCACACCCCCAAACCAGCTTCATCAAAAGCACCTGGCCAGCAGGCGGGCTGCGAGTCCTCCCATTCCACCCATCTGAGAACATCCTGCTGCCAGCCAGAGGACATAGGGCTGGTGGCCATTTTGCTGACCCATCTGAAACAAAGGACACATGTGCTAGCGGCCATCTTGATTGGCCACCTTCTGTAACCTGTAACAAAGAATTCTGCTGAACTTTGATTGAAACCAAGAGCTTTAAGAACTTGAAACCGTTTTGCTTGAACTTTCTGATTTTCCCACAAAAGGACATATTTCCACAAATCATAAGTATTTTCTCCCTTTTTATTTCATACTGGCTATTACTGTCTTAATAATTGTGATTTTAATAATTGTCTGTATATATTAATTATTTATATCGCGTGAATAAACGACTTTCTCCAAGTCATTCACTGTCCGCTACCCTGCTTATCAGCACACACAGAACTGCTCCCGGGTCTCTGAAGATACGCTACTGTTTGTTTGTTGCTGGCTAGACAGAATATCGTGTGTTTAACCGTTTTATTCGCAGGATTAGTCAGTCAGTGGGCTCCTCGGTCCCATGGTAACCGCGGTGGTGGCAGACCTACCCTGAACCAGTGTGTGAAGTTGTAATCACCCGTATCTCACAGGCTCCCTTCTGGTTTGTCTGCGGCTAATTCTTAACGGTTCCTGCGCATTGACTGCGACCAGAGTTCGCACGATCTGTGCGCTGGCACCGTCTAGAAGGCCAATTGCGGTCAGCCACCAGGGCTCCTGTGACATCCCCCAAATATTATACGCATCCAAGTAACTGGCCAGTTCAGCTGTGCTACTAAGTATTTATTCCAAAGTATGGTGGCTGAATGACTAGCTCTTCAAATTTAAACTTGTCTTAAATAAATCTATGTTTTGCCCCTTACTAACAGAAGCTATAGTATATATTCAGCTTGTAACAGGGATTCTTTAGGAATGACTTATGTGCCATGAACAGGAAACTCAACTGTCAGTTGACCCTATGTGTCTGGACATTCAGGACAATGTTAGTGAACCCACTAACACTGTCCTGAATGTCCAGACACATAGGGTCAACTGATGTGACTAAAGTGGGGGTTAGAAAAGAGAAATGTGCCAAAAATGTATTACAATTCCTGCCTCATTTTACGGCATATGCAGCAAGTACACAGTGTTACAGGATCACAATCTCAATTTCAGGTCTGACTGTTTGCAATTAGTATTGTACACACGACTACTCACCCCAGTCTGCATCACTTATTCTTGCAAAAGAGCGATCTCTCAAAATTCTATTAGACAAATTAAAAAAAGAAACAAAAAAACAGGAAATTAGGCTAATGGATGTAAACATGCTAATGCAAAGTCTAACGAGAAAACTGTTAAAAGTATAAACACCCTAGATCTTTAGTTCGCTTACATCTGCAGATATTTAAAGGGAACCTGTACTGATTAAAATTATTGAAAATAAACACATGAGGTAACTTCAAATGAACATTACATAGTTACCTTGCCATCAGTTCCTCTCAGAAGCTTACCATTTTCTTCTGAAAATGATCCCATCCAGTTCTGACAATATTTTGTCAGAACTGAAATATACCAGTTGCTGTCAGTTATATATCAGTTGCTGTCAGTTACAGCGGAGAGGATTACTGATGTGTCCATGTTTCCCTATGGCTCAAGTGGGGGATACTCTAGTTCTGTGTTGGCTAACCTTGGCACACCAGCTGTGGTGGGACTACAAGTCCCATGAGGAATTGCAATACTCTGTAAGCTCTAAGCATAACTCGGGAAGGCAGAGGCATGATGGGATTTGTAGTTTTGTCACAGCTTGAGTGCCAAGGTTAGCCATCACTGCTTTAGTTTAACTGTGTGCTGAGCAGAAAGCTGTTATGGTGTAATGGCCATTTTCAAAATGGAGGACGGAGAATTCCATTGATCACAATGGACAAACAGGACGCAGGAGAGGAGAAAGAGGTTGATGAGTAGACTACACAGGAGGTAAGTATGACCTGTGTATGTTTATTTTGACTTTTAATTTCTTTAAAGATTCAGGTTTTCTTTAAAGATGGTTGTATTAAGGTGCTCCTGGGACACTGTTTCCTGGACCTTGTTCTATATTAATCAGAAAAATGTTTTGGGACTTACCTTAGTTATTAGATTTTACTAATGTTAATATATTTACTGTGTAAGCATTTTACTTTTATTATCGACGTGGAGTTATCATTTTCATGTGTTTGATGCAGTCAATAAAGCTGATTGATAGAAAATTGTTAAGCATCCTTATTTAAGTAGTGGAGACTACATCTGGTGCTAGAAGTCAAGGAATACCACCAGAACATGGTGGGGGCCTTCAATCCATCCACCCTCTAATCTCAGCTTAAAGGACATCCAAGAAAAACTAAGTGAAATGCAGTACCTGCTTTTGTTAGAAATGTCCTCTTTCCCAGCCTTTGATCCAGAACTAATCACTCAGATGGCGCTTGGGTGCTGTGAGTGTGCCCCAGACAGGAGGCGAGCTGCTGGGAGCAAGGACAGAGCCATCGGAGCGAATAGTTCCGGAACAAAGGTCATAACTTATTTAGGTAAAGACCTGAAAACCAACAGCATAGCAGCGGGATGGCGGCGAACAGGAGCAAATGGAGGGCACAGCCTGAGAAAAGAGAACATTGCTAACAAAAGCAGGTACTGAATTTCCCTTAATTTTTTTAGTCGCAGATGTCCTTTAATCATGTTCTTACAGTCAAATTCTTGTGCTCCATCCAGTGACATCCATAAAATACAGAGAGCTTGATTTGATAATCATCTTAATTGCTGGAGATGAATCAGGAACAATGGATACCTTGCAAACCACATGTTTCTCTACTGTCCACACTTTCAGCTCTATCATGTTTGGATCAAACTTTCCCACCACTCTATCTGCTGTTACTCTCTACCTTTGTCTGTTCACCATCTTCCGATCAGCCTGTGATTACAAATCCATTTTCTCTCAGGTTTAGGACTATTTGTCCTAATCTTGTAACCTACAACTACATTACATTCAAAGTAAAGTGCAACATAGCACGTTGATACTTCATAAAATAAAGGATAACAAGAATAATAAAGTTAAGGAAATAGGTAAACAATGGGGGGGGGGGGGGGACATTAAAGCATAAACCTCCATATAGAAAAAGGTGAATTTAATGCCCTGTATATGTGGAGTAGCACTGTTAGGAATATTATGTCAAAGGCTTAAAATGGAGGCCTTCACTGTTTGTAGGGCACTCTTTAGTGTAATGAAATTTTTAAATGCTTGAATAAAATCGCTCACTGCTCAATTTGTTTTTCTTAGTAAAAGGTTGCAGCTGAAAGCTTCCCTATTTTACAGCAATTGAATTATGCAGCATCTGGGAAGTTTAAATTAAAATTGATGTCTCCACAGAGTAATTTAACCTTGCCATGGCAACAATTAACAACATCAAAGTAAGAGCCGAAGAGTCTAGAGTGAAGGATTATTGTGGAGGTTTTAGTGTAGGAAAGGTGTTAGGAAAATTTTAGGAGCAGTTCTTCACACAAAGGGATTGTATAACATTATCTATAGAGCTTTCAAAGCAAACAATTACATTTTCTAAGTAGTGATAAGGAGGCATATTAAATGTTTTGCGTACTAAAGAACGGCTGTATTTTGTGGCGTTTAGAATACAGGGCACTTTTTTTTTTTTTGCCCAATTTCTAAACTATGTGTTCCCTATTTTAAGGATTTTGACCTTAGGTGATGCATAGATAATGCAATAGTTTTGCAGATTTAATTTTTCTTTACTGTAGGTTAGGAAAACCTAATACATTTTGCAATTCTTTTGCAGTGTTAAATTGTTTTCTTTTTTTTACAAAATAACAAAACAAAAAGGCTTTGTATAGATTTTTTTTCTTTATGCAAAAGCATAATTACATCAGTACAACACATTTCCCAAGTCTCCTCATGGTCATCAAAAATAAATGTCAATTTTAATATATACAGTAGATCTAGGTCAAATTAGGAGAATGTTCAGTTCATCTAGCAGTATAGTTTCAATCTCATCTAAAAAAATAGAGGGCAAGACGAAACAACTCAAACACAAAAAGAACATACAAACTCTGTCCAGATTGTGTCCTTGGTGAGAAAGCTGGCCAGTATGTCACCATGCAGCCCAAGGGATGTAAACTTTAGAAACTGATTTTGTTTGTATTGGCCAGAAAAATATCTGTAGCAGTGCAACAGATATCAGATTTTGCCTAAAACTATGAACTCTGGAAGGCAGGATAGTGCTCCCACTGGTATTTAAAAAAGCAGTATAGTAATTAGTTATATCAACTGGAAATGGTATCAGGCCACATCAGTTCAGCCCTTGGTCAGCTGAAGTTTGATTCACGCTGCAGTATTTCTAGGGCTGGTTAGGAAATAAAAGCAAATATGAAAACATCAGGTCAAAATGACAAGACAAAGAAATGAGCAGCAAAATTAAGTTCCACTTTTAACCCTTCCCAGAAAAGTATCCTGCTGCTACTCATCAGCAGGTTATAAAGATCAGCTTAAAGAGAACCTGTACTGAGTAAAATTATTTAAAATAAACACATGAGGTAACTTCAAATGAACATTACATAGTTACCTTGCCATCAGTTCCTCTCAGAAGCTCACCATTTTCTTCTGACAATAATCCCTTCCAGTTCTGACAACATTTTGTCAGAACTGAAATATTTCAGTTGCTGTCAGTTATATATCGGTTGCTGTCAGTTACAGCTGAGAGGAGAACTGATGTGTCCATGTTTCCCTATGGCTCAAGTGGGCGATATTACAGTTTAACTGTGTGCTGACCAGAAAGCTATTCAA
Source organism: Hyperolius riggenbachi (assembly GCF_040937935.1). Classification (NCBI taxonomy): domain Eukaryota; kingdom Metazoa; phylum Chordata; class Amphibia; order Anura; family Hyperoliidae; genus Hyperolius; species Hyperolius riggenbachi. Next base: position 543,402,013 of record NC_090646.1, read on the forward strand.
AATGGAGGACGGAGAATTCCATTGATCACAGTGGACAAACAGGACACAGGAGAGGAGAAAGAGATTGAGGAGTAGACTACACAGGAGGTAAGTATGACTTGTGTATGGTTATTTTGACTTTTAATTTTCAGTACAGGTTTTCTTTAAATCAGCTTAAAAAACGATGTCAAGTAGCTCTGAGGCTACTAGTAATGATAGCTGCTCTGTCCAGTCTGATGCAGCAAAAAAACTGCCTGCAGAAGAATGAACACCCTGTGCAACTCCCCATAGCCAAAACTTCAGCTGCCATCAGCTGATGTGTATGTTAACGCGCAATGTGAAGGGAAAAAAAAAAACAGCCCTAGAAAACCACAGTTGTTTTTCACAGTTATAAGGGTTTTCTCTGCCTAAGCTATCTTCTGCCAAAGAAAGCTAAACTGAGTTCCAGGGATTCTTTTATCAGCTTGTTGCCACTGCTCCTCAAACCACTGCCTGGTAGGGTTCCGAGCAGAGAAGTCTCCTCCTGGGGTCAGCAGAGGAAGACGTGTACAGGGATTCCGATTCTCAGCTGAAAGTGGACTTCCACTATGTAACTGTTGCTGTAGATCAATGCTGTACACAAACGTCCAGGTTTTGAAAGAAGACCGATTCTGACTATAATTATTCACATTATTTTATTTATTCTGCAGCTGCAAAATAGCTTGTCAAAGACAGCGCAAACAGTTCATCTTTTTGATGTAAATGAATGAGGTTGTATGTTAAATTAATACCATGTGTTTTCTTGTCCACAGTGAATTTTTTTCTTAGATTTTCATAGGACACGTTTTAGATACTTTCATTCTTCGCAATGAAGAGGGCAAGGATCAAACTCTAATTTGCCCAACATAAGACTCTTGGTTTATCTCACACTGTGCAGAGCTGCACACTGTCTACTTATACTAGACTTGCCCAGAGCAAGACTGTCATTAGAATTACACTTGACTTTCTGAAAAGATCAGAGTTTTTGCGGATCTTCTTTTTTAACCTATACATGTCAACAGCAGAATGTCAAGCACAGGCTTTTGGACTTTGGTTCCTGCTGTATGACCCTTATTAGACTTTACCTATATGTGGTAGGTGAAGATAAGTGAAAATGAATACATCTAAACAAAAAATACATATTTATACTTAAATGCTTGCAGCCTTGATAGGCATGTGGTAGAATAATCATTATAATGAGAACTAACAGAACTACATAAGCAGAAAGATTTTTTAAAATATTAAAATTACACTGAACATTTTAGTGTGTTTACAAGTCCAGGAATATTTAGAGCTTCTTGTTTCCTGTGCATAAAGATGATCCCAACAAACAGAGGTCTCTCAGAAGTAGTTCAATGAAAGTAGACATCGCGGCATTACAAATACTTGTGATCATATACTACAAAGGCTTGCTGTGGACACAGAAAGGTACCGGTAGTTCATTCAAGCACTACACTTTCTTACAACTTTTCGGTATCCATCCTCATCCTCAAAATATTGGAAGGTTGGGGCTGTGGCTTGGCCAACAAGGCAGATCAATGCTGGACAGGCAGTGAGAGAGCTCTGGAGAATGCAGCTCCTACACAGGACTAAATGATGGGCAGAGGCTCTCCACAGTCTCAAATATGCAGCAAAAGTCAGATAATTTCTGGGAAGCACAAGAAGGAAGGCAAGCTGAAGACACTCAAAGAATTCTTCAGTAAAGGAGCCAGAAGGAAGCCTCAGGATGGTGTGGGCAAACACAAAGCAGAGAGGCGCAGACAGAGGGTTCTCAGACATTAAAGAAGACTTAGGCAGTGGCACTGCAGGTAGCAGCTCCCACAAGGTGAATAGTGCCGGGGACAAGTAGGAAGAGAACAGATACCCAATGGCAAATTCCCTGGTAAAACAGAGCACATTAAAGGGTAATAGCTCACTACAAGCATGTGTAACTCAGTTCAGCTCTGCATTACAACCCTTAAGGAAATGGTGGATAAATTAAAGCAGACCTGAACTCAGAACGTACTCACTGCTCTAAAAAATATGCAACAGCATAATAAACTTTAAAGAAAAAAAATTATTTGTTACAGCTGATACAAATACTGCTTTCATGGAGGCTGATCACTGCAGCCGGCTCTGTTTACCTACGGACGCTTGCGCTCGTTTGAGCTCTCGTCTCCTCGTGAGATCACGCCATATGGCGTGATTGAGGGAAGAGGAAGCCACTTGGCAGCCACCATCCTGCGTTAGGTGGTCGCAGAGTGGTTAATCAGTAGACTACCCAACCATAACTTCATACTGTACATGGTACATCAGTCACAAAATAAGCTAAAACCTCAAAGTCCATTCAGGGACTACTTAATCTTGAGTCAAATAGTGCTATTTTTATTTCAAACTACTTCTTTGTTTGCAAATCCATTTTAACCATTTGAGGACCAGAGGTTTATACCCCCTAGTGACCAGGCCATTTGTTACAATTCGGCACTTCACAACTTTGACGGTTTATTGCTCGGTCATTCAACTTAGCACCCAAATGAATTTTTCCCCCTTTTCTTCTCACAAATAGAGCTTTCTTTTGCTGCTATCTGATTGCTGCTGCGATTATTGGGGTTTTTTTTAATTAAAAAAAGGACACTTTTATCTCCTCCCTCCCTCCCTCTAAATTGGCCCTACACTACGTTACATACATATACCTATGGTAGAGAATAGATTGTGACTCCAACAGAGGGACAGTTAGTGACAATACAATATACTGTGCAAGATGCCAGTGCTATATAAATGTTTACTTATTTCATAAATAAACACAGCCTGCCAGCGCTGATCAGCCGATGGCAGGCTGATCGCTGGTGTCCCCTGTGTGTAGTGACGGGAGCTCACGCTCGTGCAAACTCCCATAAAATCACGCTCCTCGCGAGATGATGCAATATGGCATCGCTGAGGAATAACAGAGCCACCCTGACGCTGCCAATCTGTGTTAGGCAGTCGCAGACAGGTTAATGACTAGTTTGTTAAACCTGACATTTGATAGAGTTAAGATCACACCAAGTCAGAGTTTCAATTTGTACAGCAAGCTCATAGTGAACCAGAACTCCTAGGAGTGTGTAAGAGGCCGAAAGATCAAAAAGCCTCCATACTAAAATGCTATGTAAAACAGAAGTTTGCCTTTACCTCCCTCATCAGCACAGCCCTTGAAGTTACACTCACTCCTGATCTTTTCTTACTTTTACTTGGTGACAAACCATGGGGATGGAAATTCACCCAACACAGACTGTCCCAACATATCGCCAAGGCTGCCAGGTTGCACATAGCCCTACAGTGGCTTCAATCTACTTTATCAATTGATCTTACGGATCTCATCATAATAAATATCCTCATTTCAGAATGGTTATTGTTGGTCATTAACGACACCTTGGAAATATTTGCAAAAACTTGGCAGCCTTGGCTATCCTGCTCCACCTCCATCTGCCTTCTTACATGGGCCCATCATTTTGCCATACCTCCAGTGTCATTCTTCCCATTTATATTGTGCCTCCCTCTAGTTCTCTGATGTTCTCACACTTGTTGAAAATCTTTGACTATAGCTGTTAACTATGGTAATTATGTCTTTATTCTCTTTCATATGTAAGTTATTAAAACTGCTTTGCCCTCTTTTCAGGGCTTTTCATTGCTTGCAAGTTACACAAGCAACATTTCAATAGACACGTTATTGACTTGATGTGGCTCTGTAAAATGTATTAGCTATAGGCTTGTAATAAACCAGCGGTTCTGGATGTAAGCCTGGCTTCAGGGCATAAAGGGATAATTTGCATATTCAGCAGCGGTGCATTGTGGGTTACACATTTAAAGCGGAATTATTGCAAATACTTACTGTTTTAACAAGGCAAACCCACTAAGCATTGCTTTTTAGTAGGAGGGCTTCACGGCCTCTTTTATACTTTCCTAATGGTATTGGGTCACCCCAAGCTGCTTAGGTACTCCAACATACACTTTGGGCTTGATTCACTAAGAGAAATAACATGCCTTAAAACACCAGAGTTAAAACACCTTATCAGAGTAGCATAGTTAGCGCTACAAACTTTTGCTAATTGGCAATGACAAGAGCTTCACTCGTCCAGCCCTGAGTCCCTGCGGGTTCAATTACTTTAAAGGACATTATCGCCGCACTTTGATTGGCCCAATAGGCTGCCTGTCAAGTTTCCTGTCAAGTGACAGGCAGCCTATTAGGCCAATCAAAGTGCGGGGAGAATGTCCTTTAAAGTGATTGGACCTGCAGGGGCTCAGGGCAGGACGAGTGGAGCTCTCATCATTGCCAATTAGCAGGAATAAGTTCGTAGTGCTTGCTATGCTACTCTGATAAGGCGTGATAACTCTGACAAGGCATGCTATTTGTCTTAGTGAATCAAGCCCTAAAACAGAAGTGTGCCTTCATAAAACCGAGCCATATTAACCCATGCCATGCTTTGTATTATTTTGAAATCTACAATTCTGCTTCTAAGGTACAAGCCTGTAAAACTGAAATGTCTTACGTTTTTGATATAGTGTTTCATCATTTAATCAGTGAGCCAGGCGCTTTAGACACTTTTGATTCATTAACATTTAAAAAAAAAAAAGTTTCATATCTCCTTATTCAATTTATAAACCAACACAATGCTCTGGAAAATAATGATGTGACTGCTTTACATGAACATGCTCTAGCTGGAGAAAGTTGCTGCAGAGTTTTGCACAGGTGTCACCCTGTTTCATTAGTAAGTACACTGCAGCATGAGTGACACGGGAACAGCAAGATGAGACGCTAAGCTGTTGCATTTGATGCTAATCTTTACACACTAGAGAGCAGAACACAGCCCAGGAACCGCGCTAAAGGCAGAATCTGCTATCCAAAGCGAAGGCGTGAGAGTTCAGAGAGCACTTCATTTACAGGAAAACTTAAATAACTGCAGAGTGCTTGGTCCTTCCCAGAGGGAAGATAATGAAAAAGATGCAAATAGCCAGCAAGTTACTTACCCTGCATTGTTAATGACAATGTCTGTAAAATAAAAGGGCAAAGTATTAGCACGGCATAGTGTGAATATGAAATAAACTGCAATGAACAGAAACACATCAAGGGACAAACTGCCTTTCTTTAAAAGTAAACTTATACTCAGGAACTGAACTTTGTATATCATTATCCAGCAGCAAGATTTATTTCTATTTTTCTTTTGTTCTGCCATCTTGATTTATAGTGGAAACAAAACACTATGTTTGTGCCCAGATCATGTGATCACACCTGTAATTGCCTTGTTGGATGCATGATGGGAGATTTACATCAGTAACTGATGCAGGATCTAGATAAGTCAGGTTTGGTTAACTAAATCTGAATACCTGGTATATTTTAGCTATAGCTGTGTTAAAGGCGGGAACTTAAAGCGGATCCGAGATGAAAAACTAACTATAACAAGTAATTTGTCTATATATCTTATCTAAAGTTTAGATAGTTTACACAGCAAATCTAGCTGCAAACAGCTTTAATAGAATAAGAATATTTCTTCCTGTGATACAATGACAGCAGCCATGTTGTTTGTAAACATTACACAGAGTCAGGCTTATCTGCATCTTGAGCAAAACAACCTAATCCCCCCTCCTCCTCCCTCCTCCCCTCTGCCTCTGAAATCTCTGGCTAGTAATACCTCCCCCTCCTCCTGCCCAGACTGAGCTCCCATGAGCCCTTGCTACTGTCTGAAAGTGCCTTGGCTCTCTGAAAACCTGTGGGCGTGGCTTATTAAGTTTATAGGGATTTAGAGCATTAAAACAAAAACAAAAAAGTATTTGGCTTGAGGAATGCCCTATAAACAATAGGAAAGGAACACAATTATGCAATGTGTAAAAGTTCATCTCAGATCCACTTTAAGTCAGAGACCAGCAGTGGGAATATCTGCATGTCATAAGTTATATGTAGCAGTAGATTATTGTACCGTATTAGCCACCAGTAAAAGCAGGAAGTTTGGAATCAGGATGGTATAATTTATTGGCTAACTTAAAAGAAAAAAAAAAGTAGGCTTTCAGCTAATAAGCCACCTTCAGACTGGTTTCCTGTTGAGTGAACAGGACTAGAGCCTGAAGAAGGTTTACTCAAGTTAGCCAATAAATGGTATAATCCTGAATCAAAAAACTGAGTTATGTGGTCAGAGACCCACGACTTAAAGGTCAAACCGTAAGCAGTGAAAAAGTTGCATAACTTTTGTGAGTTCCAGAATTGGGTCCCCCTCCCCCCAGGACTTTGACCTAAACCCTGTGGCGTGCAAAAGTACCTGATGCAGGTAATTTTTGTCTCATTGAACTAAAACCCACCACAAGCTTTTGCAAAAGCAAATTAGGGAAGATCTGTACATAAGGCCAAAAGTAAGAACCTGACAGGTTCTAACCCTTCCCTAATGTACAAAAAATGTCTTCATTGCTTTATGTGCCTTCTTGTCTTTGGGATAAATTCAAGAAGTTAAAGCAAAAGGTCATAAAGGCAACACGTCCAACACAGATATTTAAACAGGAAACACGCTGCACGTTTCTAATGACTTCATACTATAAATAAGGATTACACAAATGTGTGATCATTTACTAAAAGAGGAGCACAGAGTGGAACAGTTAAACAACACTGTGAATACACCTGCTAAGTCTCAAGAGGTGGAGGCTCCAGTGGGGAGCTGAGATATGACATCTCTAGGCATGCATGACTGCAAGGCAGACCCCCATTGCTATGGAAATCAGTGACACTGCAAATGTGAGAACTAGGGGGCAACTGCTGCTGTCATAGTAAAGGACACTTGAAATTTCAATCAAGCATGCAAGCCAAGTACACTGCTAAATTTACCGATCTCCCTGCATCTTACACCAAGTCTCAGTGGAATTATGATGGAAAGTGAATGTAGAAGATAAAAGGAACTTAACCCAGATACAAACCATTGTCACCTCTCCGGTGATATTTTCTTTGCTCACCCTACTCTCTGAAGCCTTAAAGGGAACGTCCAAGCAAAAAAAAAAAAATGAGTTTACCTTACCTGGGGCTTCTACCAGCTCCATGTAGCCATCCTGTGCCCTCATAGTCACTCACTGCTGCTCCAGTCCCCCGCTGGCAGCTTTCTGACCTCGGAGGTCAGGGCCGCATTGTGTACATTTTTACGCATTCCCGCTAGTGCAGGAACATTAACATATACATTTTTACGCGTTAGTGGTGCAACGCATACATTTTTGTTCCTGCACTAGCTGGAATGCGTAAAAATGTATGCAATGCGGCCCTGACCTCCGAGGTCAGAAAGCTGCCAGCGGGGGACTGGAGCAGCAGTGAGTGACTACGAGGGCACAGGATGGCTACATGGGGCTGGTAGAAGCCCCAGGTAAGTGAAACTCTTTTTTTTTTTTGCTTGGACCTTCCCTTTAAGGCGTAAGCCTCTACATCTATTTTGTTAAGTTACTATGTGAATGAAGATGGGAGGAGGCAAGGCTTTGTATCCAAGGTATCTTTCTTTGCATGATATGTACATGGCGACACACCTAGTTTGTTAGGATTTTTAGGAATGTGAGAAAATGTAGAGAACCAATGGTTCTGGTAATGTCTTGGACCAGAGAAAGAAAGGGGCTTGCACTGTGTGAAAAGCATACAGACCAAGAAACCTTACCATTCCATACTGCAATATTATGCCATTCCATCTAACCTTTATCTATTTGTTAACAACTGTACCAGCCAGTAACTTCATGATCACTAACATTTTCAAACTTCAGTAGAATCCCTTTATAGTAATCTCCAAGGGATCAGGAAAAGTAGTTTACTATATCAAAAGTTAACTAAATCAGAATTGGTCATACATTGTATATTTATACAGACATTTGCTGTAACATGAACAATGAGTTCACTATATCCAGAGGTTTACTATATCAGAGTTTACTATAGCAAGATTCTACTTTATTTAAAGGGTATCTGGAGTTTTTTTTTTTTATATTTCGGTAGCCAGTGACCTGTCTTGGAAGTCATTAAGCTGTGCTGGGGGGGTGTTATTAGCTTATCTAACGAAAAGAAGGTTTAATAGAAGTCTAAACATTTATACAAAAGTGCAAATACTATTTATTGTGCATCCAAAGCAGGTGACCTGGGCATATTCATGAAAAAAAACTGTGTTGAGAAATTTGGGCTAAAAATGTCTCTCCTGCTTCTGCAAGAATCCCAGCGGTGTTAATTACTATTCCCCCTCAAGGGAGCCAAGGATAGTGGGGGAAACATGTAATTTGACTTCCAGCTATTGCTGGTGGCCGAATTACGCCGTTTCCAAAGAAATGTTGGCACGGTCTTCTGACGGCACTTAAACTACTGTGAGTGCCGCTATAGCCACAATTCACATTATGCCTATGGTGGCGCATGGTGTGACCACATTTTCCTGCGTCGTTTGCGCAGTTTCGACCTGGGCGTGGGGTTAGTGATTTACATGGAGTACTGACAAACCTCACAGTATGAAGTTGTGGCTACAAGGCACAAGCTTTGCTTTATTGCCTACATCCAGCTATCATATAACTGAGTGCTGGATATCATTTTGCAGATTATATTAGGCAACTGTGTTTGACTATACAAATGCCCCCAAATTCAACCTCAAAAACAGACAGTGCTCGGCTATGCAATAGCTTAGTGCCAGCAGCAGAACCAAGCACCGGAGGAGGAACAGCGCAGAAGGTAAGTATCCATGATTGTCACAGATTAGGGATAGGCATTCTTTTAGGAGGATTAGTCTTGGGAAATAGGGTAGGGGGAGGTTAGAGTTAACAATTAGGTTCAGCATGTTATGCTGGGAATACACGGGTCGATCCGGCGGCCAAGTAGCCGCCGGATCGACCCCAGCCGCGTCCCCGCTCATCCGCGCGTGCGGGACTGAGCGGGCGGGAGTCGAGCGGCTTAATGCCGGATCAGCTGGTTGATACACGGTACAGAAACGTACCGTGTATCCCCAGCATTAGTGTTTGCATTGGGGAAGGCACAGATTAGAGTTAGGCATCAGGAAGGAATTGATGTTAGGAGAAGTGGGTTACACTGGGGGAGGGGGAGGAGATGGTTAGGAGTTAGGCAAACCCCCCGCAAAAGTAATGGATATTCTATCTATCGGTATTAGCTGATGCCCATTATAAAAGTGCATGAATACATCTGCTTAACCTACAAGGACTTGCTTTATAAGTAAACAAACACAGATTACAAAATCTGCCTCAGAAATGTTACTGGCTGAGTACTTCCAAAGTTTTGACAGGCAGTGTACATCTTGCTGGGTAATTTTGTTTCTTTGGGAGTTTATGAAGACATTAAGCAGAGATGAAGATGAAATCTGAAGACAACATCAATAAACAAATTAATGAAATGGTCCGCAAATCAATTACATAAAACGTCAATGCACTAGTTATTTGCCTAGATGTTCACAGGCTGATGACTTAAATTACAAAACATACCATTTTACAATAATGAACTTGTGTTTGTCATCCAACAGAAAAACAATATGTGAATCAAACAAGTTACCTATTCTTCCAAATGCATCCAAAGCGGTTTGCACAAGTTTCTCTCCGGCTTCCACGGAGTCTGCAGGAAAAAAATAAAAGATTACAAGACTGATCCAGCACCGAGTGTGAGGGTTGCACACTTATGTTATTTTCACTGACAGAAATACAGATGAATAAGATGAGTGGAGCGCTTGATCTGAACTGGGATTCATATGTGATCAGTGTTAGGCCGAGTGTTGGAGTCAGGCCTGTTGACCCAGCTACAGGTGGGTTGGCATGGGCTCTCCCAGGGCATGGAGTCTATGTGGCCCCGGGTCTTCACCAGAGCACCCCGCAAGGGGTCGCTACCCCTAGTGGGCAATGGACTTTTTTGCTGCCTGGTGGCCACCAGGTCATGACCCCTAGGATTGCCCCACCTGTAGCCGAGGAGAATAGGTGACGTTGTTGTGGAGATGTCCAGGAGTAGGTAGCAGGATGCAGAAGTGGTAGTCAGGTCACAAGCCAAGGGTCAGTACAGGTGGAGATCAACTATAGTCAGGAAACAAGCCAGAGGTTAGTGCAGGCGGAGTTTGAGCAGAAACCAGGTCACAAGCCAAAAGTCGGTACAGGCGGAGTTCAAGCAGTAGTCAGGTCACAAGCCAAAGGTCAAACACAGGAATCAGGATATCAGGAGTTCTTAGCAAGGTCCACCGGACACGCTAGCCTAAGATGTCAAAACAAACAACACTGTCCATTGGAGAGGAAACCCTTAAATAGCCCAGCCCTTTGAAATTGGCACCAAGATACCGCGTGCATGCGTATTCACGAACGCTACATGACACGCATACATGACACGCAACGCTACATGACACGTAAACAGACTTGCGTGTGCACAAGGCGGAAATCATGATAAAAGCGCAGGAGTTCCCTCGAGCGTGCCTAAGGAGATGCCGCTGCTGTGAACACTGCTTGGAATGGTAAGCCTGACAATCAGGCTTAATTGTAATGATCAGGTTTTCACTATAAACCCCAAACTATGACAAGGCACATAAATGCCCTCAGGTCCTTTATTAATGCATATCCAACACGGTTCATCCTCAAGGATCTCCCGGAATTCAACACAAGTCAGGTCCCGGGCAAAAGAGGGACACAAACGAATTAAGCTAGAAAACCCATAAGGGTTCCCCCAGCCTCCTTGGTCAGGTGAGACCGCGCCAACTCCATTCACAGTGTGCACTCTCTTTTCTGCTGTCTTTCCACTTAGCACTGTATCTAGAGGAAGCAGCATCTGTGACAAACAGGCTCGCAGATCACTCCCTGATAGAGTCCCACACTATCAGACCTTACCAATCCAGTGAATTTATATGTGGCCCGCCACATCAGCCAACAGACCCCTTGTGGCCTTGGGTAGTCACATGCATGATAGGATCGGTGCTGGTGCTGTGGTGGAGGTGGACCAGCATACATCTGTTTTTTGCAGACACCACAAACATCAATGATTAGGGAAAACTCTGCCCAATTATGTTATCTGGGGGGCACCCAGCTTAGTTATGTTAATTATACTAGAAGGACACTTACTCTGTTTAAAAGGACACTGCACTCACTACCTCTTCAATTATGCTTCCATTGCTGGGGGCATTTTATGCATGTCTTTATGAACTGGGCATGCACACAATCCTCCTGGCCATGGGAGCGAGAATGAGGAGACTTAGCTTGACTTGCAGATCTTTGGGAGGGGGCAGCAGCCCAACTGGAGTGGATCAGAACAACAGCGAGGGACCTGACAGACTGTGGGGGGGCTGAATGAAGCGACAGGCACGTTAAACTGCTCTTTTTATCACCTCGCATATCGTTTAAAGAACATAACTTCTACGGAAAAATAATGTTGCTGGTACCAGCTATGCTCAGTGTGATAGCCAATGTCATCAATATCTTTTTGCTAACCTGATCATCCAGACTTAATGCAAAGATAGAAGTGTCTCATATGAAAGGAAAACAATACTTCCAGCATCATAAACAGTCAAAATAAGTGCAAATTCCCCATCGATCACATCAGGCCTGATGGGTCTTATAGCGCCTCATTTTTCATAGCAAGTAGTTTGCTGCATAAATATGAGATCTGTGTGTGAAATGAACATTAGACAGTGGCGGAATATTACCTGCAAGGGTTCCAGAATCAATCAGATAATCAGAGGATTACTAAGGATGCAGCAGTGCTTAGAGTCACACTCCTTTTAGCATGAGATGATAATGGCATCAGTCAGTATGCATCCAGGAGGGGATGCCAAGATAGGATTAGGAAATACACATCTTCCAGAAGGTGGGGGGAGGGGGGTGTACCAAAATGAATGTTTATGCAGATGAAGATTTATAGTAAATGCCAGAAGGAGAACAACACAGCTAAAAGGATAAGGACATTACTAAGTGAAAAAAAACAACTGTGCTTTAGTTGGAAGGTATAAAGTCTATCACCTGCCAGAGTTGGAAAATTCTGATACTTAGTCTCAGCGGGGATCTTAGTGGGCAATTTCAGATTTGGAGGATGGCATGGAGGCAGCCGTAATTCGCCTCTTCTCGAGAGCCTGACCCTTTAGAGCGTTCCACCGCAGTGTCGCTAATGGAAAATAAATCCACTTCTGTGAAATACATGCTTTTTACTAATCCAGAAAAAGCTAACATCATGTGCAACTTGCTGACAAGCTTTGTAATGGAAAACAGAAAAGACAAAAAAAAATAGCTTAACAATATATGTGACATAAGATGACAACCAGGATGGCACTGTCTGACAGGCTAGATAATTCAGGCTGAACTACTAAAGGAAGTGACCATACATTTCACAGTAACAGGAAAATGTCAGTATGGCAAGTAAAAAAACAAACAAAAAACTATAGGTTGACGTGATGCTGTAGTGAGAGGGATATGGAGGCTGCCATATGTATTTCCCCTCATATAATAACTATTGCCTGGCTGTTCTGCTAGTCCTCTGCCTCTAAAGCATTGGTGTCAAACTCAATCACGTAAGTGGCTAAAATAGAAAACAAAGTCTAAGGCGCAGGCCAAATTAAGTTTTAACATTTTATTTAACAGGCTCAAATGGATCATGGGGGAAGGGTGGGGCTCATCCCCCTTGTGCAGACTAGTGTGGTGGAACAGTTTAATATTTACCTGCTCCAGTGCGGTTTAGGTCTCCTCTAATCTTCCTGACAGACACCTGCTCTTTGCTGCCTCTGGGTCTCAAAGCTAATGGGAATCGATACGTAAAAAAAAATGAAATCAGATATTTACCTAAGGAGAGGGAAAGCTGTGAGTCCAATAGAACCTTCCCTCTTTTCCCGATGCCCTCGTTGCAGCGGCAGCTCCTCTGTTTGAAATCCCAGCCGCGGCTCCATACTGCGCTTGCACAAGAGGGAACGTTTGCGCGTGTGCAGTATGGAGCGGACAGTTTTCGGGGGCACTCGGGCTCCTGAACACTTCTGAATCCTCCCGTTGGCGGCGGAGAGAGCAGTATTTGACCAAACTGGTCAAATGCTGCTACTGGGGAGCCAGCGCTAGAAAGGTGACCGAGAGGAGCGGGAAGGCTCTATAAGACCCAGAGCCTTCCCTCTGCTTAGGCAAGTATTTGGCTTATTTTTTTACATTTCGATTCCCATTCACTTTAATGCATGTCATGTGATCGGGAGCTGGAGGTATGGAAGTATAGTGTGCAGCTGCCAGGAAGAACAGAAGAGACACAATGCAGCAATAGAGTAGGTGGTACTGCCAACAAACATGGTACCCATCAGGTTTGTACACAGTGGAGATGCAACATACAATACCAGATGCATCAATATGGACAAGTGTGAACAGGTCCCTTTCTATAGGACCCAGTGTGAACTGAGCCGCAATTACAAGCATTATTAGATATACTCTGTAAGTCATGGAAAAATATAAGTGCATTATAAATGCATAAAAATAATAATAAAAATATCCGATACAAATTACTGTATTTGCTGTAGGAGGATGATTGCTGTAAAGATGACAATTTGTTTATTATAAGCCGATAAAATACCTTCATAAAAAGGGTGACGATATTTGTGTGCTGGTATGATAATAATCATATCTTTTAAATAAATTCCCGCAGAGATAACACACTGAATGCTGCAGTTAGGGAATGCATTCAATTTTTATGGCTAATTTGCACATTACGAGAAAGCGGCCCTCTCTAAAGTGATTTCTTTTTGTACTACAATTTGTACATGTGCGAATGTGAAAATGAGTTTTGCAGCAGCGATATGAATTAAAGATGACACGTACATCAAACATGTGGACCAACAGGATCCCTTACCGTAATTGGCCACGGCTTTCCCTCCTTTTGCCCTAATTTCTTCCACAACCTTGTCTGCAGCTGATGAACTTTTCCCATCTCCTTTAATGTCACCTCCCAGGTCATTTACTGTGAAAGCAATAGAAAAGCAGAGGTTATTGTACATGGAATGGAACAGACATGACAGAAAAGGGTAAAACACAGTAAATAAAAACAACAATGACACAATTAACTCAGAATCTAAAATGCTGTAAATCCTATTTCAAATGAAAAGCTCTAACAATCAAACACAGCTGGGAAAAATTATGTTTCATATGCTAGCTAGCCGACTCTCCTGGGGTACATAAGAAATTAAAGTAAAAAGCTGTGGTTAGAAAAAACAAACAAACACTGCTTTTCAAGTATATGAAGCAAGTTAGCATACAACATGCAGGTTTGGCTTCAGTACTGAGACATACACTCCAGAGCAACTACGAAGTAAAACACAGGGATTTGGCCAGCGTCCCAAAGGCATCGGGGGAGTGTAACCACATCACATCACTCTAGATATGATCAGCTCACCTCCTCCCTTCAAGAATAATGAAGGTGGGACATGGCCACTACAACACAACCACTATCACCCCCCCCCCCTCGCCCCCCCCCCCCCCCCCCCCCACACACACACACTTTTTTCAATGGTGTGAAAGGCAGGACTAGAGCATGTGGCAATGTGGCTAGACTGAAAAGCTCACAAAGGCTGGGACCTCACCCTGCTGTGTTTGTGTCTACTGTACTTTATGAAATAAACGTACCAATACTGGTGTGGTTTGAGACTTCACATCTATTATCCATGTATGTGTTATTGTGTTGCTGGATGTCCTGATTGTACAACGTTTTGAGATGCTATGCTTCCCACTATTTGATTTGTACTACATACATCACTACCAAATATGTTGGCTGGCGCACGCACGCACGCACGCACGCACGCACGCACGCACGCACGCACACACACACACACACACACACACACACACACACACACACACACACACACACACACACCATTAGCATTATCTTACATACTAGTGACCTAAACCCGTTTGAAAACAGGCTCTAGGCCTGTCATCACCACGCGCACACACACACACCCGCCCTCGCACACACACACACACACACACACACACACACACACACACACACACACACACACACACACACACACACACACACACACACACACACACACACACACACACACACACACACACACACACACACACACACACCCATCGCCTGCTCGGCCAGTCCTCTCGCCCTGCGTCCTGTCCCAATGGCTGTCAATGATTGACATGTGCAGTAGTGCAAAAGCACTGACACACGGACAGGACGCAGGGACACTTGCCAATTATTAGGTAGGATATGTATGAGTGACTGTAGCCAAAATGGGCGGCTGGCAGATGAAATAGGAATAGATGGAAAAGGAAGGCTGCAAATGGGGAACAGCAAATAGACTAGGATATATGATACACAAAGAACTGTACATGAAGGAGAGGAGCTGCTATACATGGATAATACACACAGAAGTGTGTACTACACATGGAATGGGAGGGGTGCTACTGTACACTTAACGGTCCCATAAGGACTTTTTTGGGGGCTTGGTGGCCTTTGTATGGGGTGTGGAATAAATCAATCATTTGTAGACTTCAGCTTTAATAATATATTCAGGCTAATATTTGGGCTTGAAGTTGAACTTCGATACACTCTGACATTTACTTCAAAACACAGCTTAATGATACCACATAGAAGAAAATATGTTTCAGAATATACCGTGACAAAACATCTCCAGTCTCAGTTTTGTCAGCTTCTTCTATCTATTCTATCATCACTTTAATAAAAGCAATGAGTCAGTCCTCCAGAGTGTATACCAATGGCAATATACAATGTCAAGATTTTTCTACATCTATTTGTCGAGGTGAAATGGAAATCAATATTTTTGTATTAACAGCCGTATTAAAAAGGAGACAAATGAATATGATATTGATCAGATTTTTTGTGTTTGAATACGGTCAATGGTTTCCACATATAGTGACAATATTGGAAACATACAGAGAAGAATAGTTTTCATTAGGGAAGCATTTTTACCCCCAGGTTTAATGTATTTCACCTAAAAGTGTTCTGCTTACTTGCCAACAAAGTCAACTAAGCAAGATGAATAGACGCTCACATTAATACTCACCCGTCCAGCTGATGCTCCATAGAACTCCAATTCCTCTCATTTCCCAGCTGTGTGCAGAGCACAATTCCCCCACTACACTTTTCTGTTGAGTCACTGAAAGTTAAGCTGTGCAAATCCTGAAACTCTGAGATTTTAGGATCTGCGTAAGAGATTTACTGTAGACCTCCTTCAGCTGGGAGGCTGAACTGCCTACTTGTCAGGAAATTCAGCGTCCTGTCTGCTTACTACGAATGCCATTTGGGTGCAACCACAAAGCAGTCAAGTGGCTGTGTTTGTAATGCCACCCATGTCAACACTTGAAACACTGTGGCATATTACCCAGCAGAAGAGAACTGCAGCATGTCGCGCCTGAGCATGGCTGAGGCCACGATCAGATGTGACTCCATGGAGGGGCTGCCTGTCCATTGCCAATACCAGGCTGTAACATATGCCTGACCAGTGCAAAAGAGCAGCTGACAGGCGGTGAGTTCACTGCCTTCAGCTACCCATATGAAAGAGCCTTAAAAGGACCCCGAACACAACACAAGAATGGGGAGGTTCACTTTGAGTAAACTCCATTCCGATTATTAGAGCTCATTCAAGCCAGTGTGGTGTATTGCAGAGTCCTCCATAAAAGTTAATGACACCAAGCCCCCCCCCCCCCCCCCCCCGGGTCCATTTCTGCAGGTGTGGGGGTGATTAGCTCATCTTCCTGATCATGGTGTGGAGCAGTCCCTTGACATGGACATGAGGGGTTTTGCATACACATGGCATTCTGCTATCTTGCGAGATGCATGTTATTTCTGTGGAGAGGCGAGAGATGAGGACAAGTGGGAGGTACCCCGCTGCATTTTCAGAGCTGCATTTAACACTCTGATGTGGACAGGATTATTTAGTGTAATTATCTATCTATCTATCTATCTATCTATATACACACACACACACACACACATGCATGTATACCCCACCCTCACAGAAAGAAGTGAACTGAGACATCTGTCTAAAGCTATCAATTAAAAAGAGTACACAACTGAAAACAAAACACAAAATGCGGAAAACATATTTAAAATAAGGATGTTAGAGTATAAACAATATAATCAAGTCACAAAGCCAAGGGATGTGCAATAACAAGACATAGGAAAAATAAATAAATAAAAAAACAGCTAAATAAGATGTTTTTCTCATGATGCTTGTTGGGTAAAAACCAGAAGCAAGACAATCAAAAGACGTATCACAGAAATAAACTAATATCCCTCTTATTAGCTGCATGACAGTTGGTTTGTTTTTCCTACATCTGGTCATCACACACGTATCTGTGGCCTGGGTGTCCTGCACTTGTCATGGCCAAGCTATCCTAATTATACTTCCAGCAGCTCATTTACAACTTTGTTTACTGGATGTAGTGAGTGCAATTAAGGTCTATTGTTGTACAGTTTGTTAGGATAGGAATTGGAGTTCACTTTCTAATTAACCTTTATGGGCAGTGAGAGCAGGGTTATGGCCTCAATTCACTAAGGGCAGGTCAGTATAACAATTTAGGTTGATAAAATACCACATTCAGTATTTTACACTTTTTTTTTCCAAATTCACTAAGATTTCCCACATACATGCTTAGTGAATTGAGGCCTATGTCTAGGGGCCTCGTCCTACAGACTGAATCTCTGGCAACTTGTTGCTGTGACCAGTTCATAGCACTCAAGACTAGTTGCTGTCGTTGACAATTCTACAGAAATGTTCTTAACAGGTTCATACAGGTTGCCTATGAAAACTGAATGTCCTGGTGTAATGCTAACAATGAAAAGCTCGTTTCCACTTACATGTTGCTGTGTGCATTTCCACAATGCATATAGTGTGCTGTACCTACATAGGTTGCACCATCTGATGTTCCCAGTTATAGAACTGAGCAGCAGTGCTTTCCATAGAACGCATTATAGCATGCATTTTCTTCTGCACTGCTTTCCCATTCCCTGTCACGGAATAGGATCAGCACCAGGGGCGGACTGACAACTCATGGGGCCCCCGGGCAATAGGAGATTATGGGTCCCCCATACCAGTGTTTCCCACCTTTCACGTTATATTTTTACAGACTAAGATATAACAATTTATTGACAACAGTAAATATGTTATATTGTGATATTGTACACCGCCAAAAAATGGGTGTGGTCATGCAACAGAATGTGGGCGTGGTCATAGGTGGGGCAAAATATACATGACCTTAGCAGTGGTGTAATAGGTCTGCCGGGGAAGTTTGAACTTTACCATAGTGTTTCCCCCCAAAATACATGTAATCTGACAGCATTTCACCAAAAATCTATGCAATTTGGCAGAGGTTCCTCCAAAATACAGATAATATGGCAGTCGTTCCCCCAAAATAGACGTTATCTGGCAGCAGCGGTTCCCCCAAATACACATAATTTGGCAGCGGATCACCAAAAATACATGTAGCAGCAGTGGTTCCCCCAAAATACGCAGAATCTGGAAGCAGCAGTCCCCCCATTATACACAACCTGGCAGCGGTTCCCCAAAAATACACATAATCTGGCAGCTGTTTCTCAAAATACACTTAATCTGTGTGCCGCTAGTCTGGGTTTCTCAAGCCCACACTAGCAGCACACAGATCAGCGCTCCCTCCGGTGGTGGCTGTACAGCGGTAAGTCTCCGCCCGCTGTCAGCTGCTTCCAGCTGTGCAACACTTTGCAGATTACGGAGGGGAGAACCAGGAAGGGGGGCCCCAAGGTGAGAGAAGGGGGGGGAACTTCCCCCCCCTTCTCCGCTGCTATGCCCATCGCCCTCTTTCACTGGCTGTCTCCCCTCCTGCTCAGGGTTCTCTGGCAGGTGGCGGGCCCCCCCTGACCACGGGCCCTCGTTCCGTGCCCGAGTGCCCTAATGGTCAGTCCGCCCCTGATCAGCACTACAATGTAGAGAAACACAGGTACCGTGTGTTTATGTGCAAACACATGGCCATCTGTGATGCATAGTGGAAATTGAGGCCTTAGGCTAGATTCCCACTGTGCCAGATTAAAAAAAACGTATCCAGTTTCCATTTAAAAAGATCAGTTTGTTACATCGGTCATTGGTTTTTCATATCGCCACCAGCTCAGTACCTTCCCTACATTCTTCCATTGCTGCCAACATCTATTCTGGTCCCTGCATGCTAGAAACACTGATATACGGATCCCAAAACCCCATCTGAAGCATCTGGCTCCCAATGGTTTGCAAAAGACCAGTAGGAATCCTTCCTGAGCCCCAGGGAGGATTTTCATTGGTCCACTACTCAGTGAACCAATGAGAAGGTTTCCTGAGAAGGGATAACTCCCATTGGTCTACTGCAAATCAATTGTAGCCCGATGCTTCTGATGGGGCTGTGGAATCGGTATTCTGGAGTTTCTAGCATGCACAGAGTGGAACAGATGGAGGCAACAGCACAATAGGACTCAAATGGACGGTGGCAGCAGCGGCAGAGGACCAAAATGGAAACATATGCTGCGTGCAGCCTAGTGAGACTGGACACCGTAT
The DNA here is from genome assembly GCF_040937935.1 of Hyperolius riggenbachi. Taxonomy (NCBI): domain Eukaryota; kingdom Metazoa; phylum Chordata; class Amphibia; order Anura; family Hyperoliidae; genus Hyperolius; species Hyperolius riggenbachi. The sequence goes on from NC_090646.1 coordinate 543,421,482, forward strand.
TGCTTTGCCATCTCCTTCATCCGGCTAATCCGAAGAAATGGATTACAGTCTATACTTGCGTTCCACTTACCAGAACGGACTGAACAGATCCATTATGAAGGAACTGATGTAAATGGATCCTATTGCTTTGCATGGGATCTTTTTGCATCTGATCGGATCTGTTCCATTCAGTTCTAATAGACGGAACAATTTTACTGCCAGTGTGAGCCCAGCCTTATGGTGGCCACTAATGATCCAATCTTTTTCATCCAATCTTACCATTTCTATAGAATATAAGGGAACTGCCTGAATCATCCATTTAATATATTTAACCAATTTACGCTTATACTACATAGATTTGGTAAGATTGGATGAAAAAGATTGGATCATTAGTGGCCACCATTAGAGTTTAGGCACATTTTATCTTAATTCATGCAACTTGGAATCAGACCAAACAAATGCAGTAGCTGATGATCCATTTTGATCAGTCCAAACTCCAAGCTGCATTTTCAAACAATATTAACACAATATTTGCATCCCACTGACCCTCTCTAGTCCCCAATAGTACAGCTGTGTTTTTGTTCCACAATCAGATGTAACTTCAGAAGAAACATCTGCACAAAGTGGCGTAACTACAATTCATGGGGCCCCCAGTGAAACTTTGGTGGAGCCCCCGCAATGTTCACACCCCTTCCCTTGCCTCCCCTTGGTGCACTTCATGGCCTTGGGGCACATCTCACATAAAACAGGAGTATCCATCATGCTCTTCACACCTATATCAAGTGTAGCCCCAAAAACACCTGATCTGAAGTATAGTCCCCTGTATTGGAGGAAGGGAAGGTTAGTAGGTGGGCCCCCCACAGCTCTAAGCCCCCTTGTGATTGCAGTGGCTGCCCCCCTCTAGTTACACCCCTGTCTGCACAAATATAAAATAGTAACATTTTTCCATATTTAAATAACTGGTGACACAAAATAACAATATTAATATCAATAATAAATACTTTCCAACATTTCCATAACACGTACACCTTCTAAAGCAGGCTTTCTCTACCAGGGTTTTCTGGAACACCAGGGTTCCTGGAGTACTCTGCAGGGGTTCCTTGGCATTTTCCCCCATCGTGGGGGAAGTATAATGGAGCACATTATAATAGGGGGTACTGTAACAAGAAGCACTAGATTGGGGGTCAGAACAACAATGAGCACATTAATAAAAGCATTAGGAGAAGGAGCTAATGAGTGGCTGTGTAATGGGGGGTAGTGAAATAAACAGCCTCGCCTACTTTTAACCTCCTAACAACCGTGTTGCTCTCCAAGACTGCCTAACCATGAATGGCATCAAGTCCTGGGGAAGTGTTTTGCTGGAGATTGCGAGCGTGCATCTCCGCTTGAATGACTGAGCTCCCCTCCGCCATCGGTCTCTTAACGGCGATTGCTAAGAGACCGTTAGACGGAGAAAATCACTGTCTATTTACGCTGTACAGCGCTGCGATCTAAGGCAGAGCTGTGTCACAAGGCTGTCCCCTCTGGAGGCACAAAGGCGATCAACTGTCATAGGCTGATGCCTATGACAGCCGATTGTGGCCATTGGCTAGCGGGGGGGGAGGGAGGGCAGGGTTAACATAAAATAAATAGAAAAATAGTAACATTTAAAAATAAATAAATAAATAAAAAACATCCCTGCAGCAATCAGAGCCCACCAACAGAGAGCTCTGCTGGTACGCAAAAAAAAAAAAAGGAGGGGGGGGGGAGGGAAAGCACTTGTGTGCGGAGTTGTACGGCCCTGCAGCGAGCCCTTAAAGTGATCCTTAAAGAGAACCTGTACTGAGTAAAATTATTTAAAATAAACACATGAGGTAGCTTCAAATGAACATGACATGGTTACCTTGCCATCAGTTCCTCTCAGAAGCCCACCATTTTCTTCTTACAGTGATCCCTTCCAGTTCTGACAACATTTTGTCAGAACTGAAATACAGGATCTTCTCAAAAAATTAGCATATTATCATAAAGTTCATTATTTTGTGTAATGTACTGATAAACATTAGACTTTCATATATTTTAGATTCATTACACACAACTGAAGTAGTTCAAGCCTTTTATTGTTTTTCTTATTGATGATTTTGATATACAGCTCATGAAAACCCAAATTTCCTATCTCAAAATATTAGCATATTTCATCCGACCAATAAAAGAAAAGTGTTTTTAAAACAAAAAAAGTCAACCTTCAAATAATTATGTTCAGTTATGCACTCAATACTTGGTCGGGAATCCATTTGCAGAAATAACTGCTTCAATGCGGCGTGGCATGGAGGCAATCAGCCTGTGGCACTGCTCAGGTGTTATGGAGGCCCAGGATGCTTCGATAGCGGCCTTAAGCTCATCCAGAGTGTTGGGTCTTGTGTCTCTCAACTTTCTCTTCACAATATCCCACAGATTCTCTATGGGGTTCAGGTCAGGAGAGTTGGCAGGCCAATTGAGCACAGTAATATTATGGTCAGTAAACCATTTACCAGTGGTTTTGGCACTGTGAGCAGGTGCCAGGTCGTGCTGAAAAATTAAATCTTCAGCTCCATAAAGCTTTTCAGCAGATGGAAGCATGAACCCACTTTTGAACCAGAAACAGCGGCAGAAGCACCTGACCTGGGCTACAGAGAAGCAGCACTGGACTGTTGCTCAGTGGTCCAAAGTACTTTTTTCGGATGAAAGCAACTTTTACATGTCATTCGGAAATGAAGGTGCCAGAGTCTGGAGGAAGACTGGGGAGAGGGAAATGCCAAAATGCCTGAAGTCCAGTGTCAAGTACCCACAGTCAGTGATGGTCTGGGTTGCCATGTCAGCTGCTGGTGTTGGTCCACTGTGTTTTATCAAGGGCAGGGTCAATGCAGCTAGCTATCAGGAGATTTTGGAGCACTTCATGCTTCCATCTGCTGAAAAGCTTTATGGAAATAAAGATTTCATTTTTCAGCACGACCTGGCACCTGCTCACAGTGCCAAAACCACTGGTAAATGGTTTACTGACCATGGTATTACTGTGCTCAATTGGCCTGCCAACTCTCCTGACTTGAACCCCATAGAGAATCTGTGGGATATTGTGAAGAGACAGTTGAGAGACAAGACCCAACACTCTGGATGAGCTTAAGGCCGCTATCGAAGCATCCTGGGCCTCCATAACACCTGAGCAGTGCCACAGGCTGATTGCCTCCATGCCACGCCGCATTGAAGCAGTTATTTCTGCAAATGGATTCCCGACCAAGTATTGAGTGCATAACTGAACATAATTATTTGAAGGTTGACTTTTTTTGTTTTAAAAACACTTTTCTTTTATTGGTCGGATGAAATATGCTAATATTTTGAGATAGGAATTTTGGGTTTTCATGACCTGTATGCCAAAATCATCAACAATAAAAGGCTTGAACTACTTCAGTTGTGTGTAATGAATCTAAAATATATGAAAGTCTAATGTTTATCAGTACATTACAGAAAATAATCAACTTTATCACAATATGCTAATTTTTTGAGAAGATCCTATATGTCAGTTGCTGTCAGTTACAGCTGAGAGGAGGACTGATGTGTCCATGTTTCCCTATGGCTCAAGTGGGCGATGTTACAGTTTAACAGTGTGCTGACCAGGAAGCTGTTATGGGGTAATAGCCATTATCAAAATGGAGGACGGAGAATTCCATTGATCACAGTGGCCAAACAGGATGCAGGAGAGGAAAAAGAGATTGAGGAGTAGACTACACAGGAGGTAAGTATGACTTGTGTATGTTAATTTTGATTTTTAATGTTCAGTTCAGGTTTTCTTTAAGTCTATGAAAAAAAAAATGAGATTTACTCACCTGGGGCTTCCCTCAGCCCCCTGCAGCCGATCGGTGTGCTCGCAGCCTCCTGGTCGTAATAGCAGCATAGGGGGCGATATTATGGCTGGGAACGCGAAGAATCACTCGCGTTCCCATGCCTGTTGGCCGGTGGCGGCCAAACCGGAAGTGTTCGCCGGCGTGTCCTGGAGCATCGGAGCGGGGCTGCGAGGGCACCGATCAGCTGCAGGGGGCTGAGGGAAGCCCCAGGTGAGTAAATCTCGTTTTTTTCAGACTTAAGGTTCACTTTAACCACTTGCCGACCGCACGCTTATACCGTGCGTCGGCAAAGTGGCAGCTGCAGGACCAGCGACGCAGTATTGCGTCGCCAGCTGCAGGCTAATTAATCAGGAAGCAGCCGCTCGTGCGAGCGGCTGCTTCCTGTCAATTCACGGCGGGGGGCTCCGTGAATAGCATGCGGGCCGCCGATGGCGGCTCGCAGGCTAAATGTAAACACAAGCGGAAATAATCCGCTTTGTTTACATTGTACGGCGCTGCTGCGCAGCAGCGCTGTAAGGCAGATCGGCGATCCCCGGCCAATCAGCGGCCGGGGATCGCCGCCATGTGACAGGAGACAGCCTGTCACTGGCTGCACAGGACGGATAGAGTCCTGTGCAGCCCGGATCTCCAGGGGGGGCCAGGTAGGAGAGGGAGGGGGAGGATTTCGCCGCGGAGGGGGGCTTTGAGGTGCCCCCCCCCCCGCAACACCCGGCAGGCAGGAGCGATCAGACCCCCCCAGCACATCATCCCCCTAGTGGGGAAAAAAGGGGGGCGATCTGGTCGCTCTGCCTGCACGCTGATCTGTGCTGGGGGCTGCAGAGCCCACCCAGCACAGATCAGCTAAAACAGCGCTGGTCCTTAAGGGGGGGTAAAGGGTGGGTCCTCAAGTAGCTGCAGTGGCCTAATTAGTGAAAAATAGTCTGGTCACTAGGGGGTGTAAGCCTATGGTCCTGAAGAGGTTAAAGACCATACGCCCTGCAAAATAAATGCTGGGGTTCCTCGAGATCCAAAACTTATTTGCAGGGGTTCCTTGAGGTCTAAAATTATTTGCAGGGGTTCCTTGAGGTCTAAAAATTATTTGCAGGGGTTCCTTGAGGTCTAAAAATTATTTGCAGGGTTCTTCTAGGGTAAAAAGGTTGAGAAAGGCTTTCTAGAGTTTTTATTGAGAACAGTTATGCACTCACAGTGCGAACATTCACAATCCAATATACTGTAGTAAACGTAGAAGTTACGTAAAATACAAAATATAGCACTGTCTAAAAAGCTGACAAGCTTGTTCTAAGCTTTTGAGTTTTACTGCACTCCGAGGTACAGAATGGATGCTTCACGGTTTGACCTGCAGACACGACATAACTCTGTATTATATAGATATACATTGTAACGTGGTATAAACACAATTTCATCCAGTGAAAGAGGAGGATGATTCTCAATGCGTCTCACTGAAATAGGGCGCTGGGAATGTAGCCTCCTCGGCTTCTCAGCTTATTTAAATGACAGACAGCATAGGGGGAAATCAATAACTAAACACTGCACATTATCCACCAGACAATCTCCACTAAAATGGCCAAGTGCAATTTTAACTTCCAAACTGACAAGAAGCTCATCTGTAAGATTCTAATACATCAAAGAAATATTTCAATATTTTCTGAAATGAAGCCCTGTACAACCTGAAAGACAAAAAGCTTCTGGGTATAAAGCACACTATGAAAGCAGTCAACTTGACATTAGAATAAATCAGGATTTACACTGGTATAAGCAATTGCCCAAAATTACCTTGCAGTGGTTGCTAGGATAACAGAGGCCACAAGCAGCACTGAATGTGGACATGTATCTATTCATACCCTATACTAAACATTAAAGTGTTACTCCATTTTTCTCTGCTTTGAGACTTGCCAAACCAGGCCACTGTTGGCTGATCAGTTACAAATTTTCATTTTATCATCATTATTCCCCTCTGCATTAGAGCTTTATTCATGGAGGTGAACTTGTTTATAGCCGTCAGATGATTATTAGGCCAAATGTCTTACGTCCCATGTGCAACCGCTCTGATTCAGTTTTGAAGCAAGCAAAGCGGAAGCATAGCGGAAGAAAGCTTAGCATTAGGTATAGCGGTAGGAAGGTTAACGTTAGATTTTGCAGCAGCGAGGTTGGTGTTAGGTGTATCAGTATTCAGTTGTGCCTGCTACAATAGCTATTTGCAGATGCTATTTTCTATGTATAGCCGCTATAGTGGCTACAATGTATAGCCGCTATTTGTAGCTGCTATTTTTTTTATGTGAAGCCACTATTTCTAGCAGTTCTTTTCAACGTATAGCTGCTATAGCATAGTTGTAGCTGCTATTTGTCGCAGCAGGGACTAAGGCTTAGGCACCACCAAGGGTGAAGTTAAAGGTTAGGTACCACCAAGGGGAGGGTTCTGTGTGAGAGTAGGGAGAGGTTAGATCATAGTAAAATATTGGTAAATATTACAGATATTTTACTATATCAATGTAGTAGAATATCGGTAACACTACCGATATTACCATTACTGCTATCCTGCTTCATTTTGAAATGTGTGCCACCCATGCCCTACCCCAGAACTGATGTGAAAATAAAAGGCAATGTTTAATTGTTTATTTACAAAATGACTTGTACAGTACATACATGCTTTACAATAATTTGTTAATGTTCCTCTTTACCACTCCTAATTACTTTCTCTGTGTGGCATGGAAAACAGCTAAATCCCATTTATTTAGTCTCATTATAATGGAGGAGCACAGCTGGCATATGCATGCATGACATCTACAAACACATCTAGGAGCCTCATAAAAGAGGACTCTCCTGCCTTTACAATTCTTCATGGTATTACACAATGCTCCTGTACTCGCCACTGATGTACACTGCATCAGGTCCATGAAATTGCAGAGACTTTGCATAAGGTATATGACAGATCATGGCTGTGCGGTTGGATAATACACGTCATGCTACACACTAAAAAGTAGGTCTTCTCTTCATAATAATCACATGATTATTACATTATTCATATACATCTTCACGGAATGTACAGCATCATTACGTTCTAAATAGCCTCTAGATGATCTTAGAACAATGAGATGTTCAGTCAGCCCTACTCTGCAAGACTTGATGGGAATCGAGCAGAATTAATTCTCCCAAAAGAGTCCATAACAAAAAATAGAAACAGCAATTACCAGACTCTGTGAGCCAAAAAGAACATATGCAGTCAACACCATTATCCTAAGTTGAGTAGGCATTTATACCAAAGATTTACTGTTATCTCCATACTTTCACAGTGTGAGGCCGCAGCATTCCAGCGCTGTTTAATGTAATCAGAGACATCCCAACAAGGCAATTGGAAAGCCCAACAAGTGTTGAATACTGTTACATTCATCATTAACTAATTTTAACATGGGATTACTACATGGTAGACTAATAAACAAAAATCTACCGTATGTGTTTCTGGAACTTACACAAATTCTGCTAGAGGTGTTACACTATTGCTGAAGTCCTGTTTTGTTTAAATCCCAGAACAACAATGCACACGTTTGCAATACATTTTGCTCCAAACTAATTCCTAAGAAGACCGCTTTTATATTATAGTTTAAAGCAAACCTGACGCGAAAATAAACTTATAAGATAATGGCCTCATTTCACTAAGATCATGCTGGAGATAATAAGGCAAGAGAAAACGTACCTCCTCTGTAGTTATTTTCACACGCAGTTAATAAACAGCCTGTCTAACTCTAGAGTTATTTTAAGGATTGAAGAGTTAACTTAACCTGCCTGCCGTTCTATTAAGATCGCCAGGCAGGCTGCGGGAGGGTTTTTTTTTAATAAAAAAAAAAACTATTTCATGCAGCCAACTGAAAGTTGGCTGCATGAAAGCCCACTAGAGGGCGCTCCGGAGGCGTTCTTCCGATCGCCTCCGGCGCCCAGAATAAACAAGGAAGGCCGCAATGAGCGGCCTTCCTTGTTTTGCTTACATCGTCGCCATAGCGACGAGCGGAGTGACGTCATCGACGTCAGCTGACGTCCTGACGTCAGCCGCCTCCGATCCAGCCCTTAGCGCTGGCCGGAATTTTGTTCCGGCTACACTGGGCTCAGGCGGCTGGGGGGACCCTCTTTCGCCGCTGCTTGCGGCGGATCGCCGCAGAGCGGCGGCGATCAGGCAGCACACGCGGCTGGCAAAGTGCCGGCTGCGTGTGCTGCTTTTTATTTGAGCCAAATCGGCCCAGCAGGGCCTGAGCGGCAGGCTCCGGCGGTACTGGACGAGCTGAGCTCGTCCAGACCGCCCAGCTTAAAGACAGAAGAGCTAACTTTAGGTTTGCCTGAGGTAAAATGTTTCCTGAATACTACATGCCTTATCACCATGGTGATAACTATAGAAATGTTATTAAAGACAGGAGATAAGCTTAGTGAATTGAGGCCAATGAATTGTATGTGTAGTACAGCTAAGAAATAGAACATTAGTAGCAAAGAAAAGTCTTATGTTGTTTTCCAGTACTGGAAGAGTTAAAAAAAAAACCTTCAGGTATCTATGCAAAAGAGCTTCTCTGAGCTCTTTGACCAAACATGGGTCGGATACAGTCCTGTTTTGTAAACTACTTAAACAGCAGAGAAACAGCGAGAGACAGCTTGAGGTAAAATTTTACTGCAGGAGAGTTCAAAGGCTCATTATTTCTGCTTTGTTTTATAGTTTAAAAGACAGCGTGTGCTTTTTCAACTGCAAATATAACAAAATGATAAAAAATAAAAAATTATAAGTAAAAAAAAAAAAAAGTATGTGAGACTTTCTGCTACTTATGTTCTATTCGTTATCCGGATTACACAGACGATTCATTATATCATACGTTTTGGGGTTTTTTTCCGCTTCAGGTTTGCTCTTTAAATGACCAAATAGTTCAGATTTTGGAATGTAACCTATTTTCAATTGTTGCCTTGCAATGCTGGAAGGACTAATATGGAATATGGGGAATACTGAGGCTGACATACTGTATGACTCACCAGCAAGGATGGTCAATAAGCTGTAAAATGTTATAGTAATTTACTGAGAAGGCATGCAGCTTCTCCCTCCCACCATGTTGCAGAGCAGTGCAGAGAGCTGAGACCCCTCTTCCCCCCAGGGTGCATATACGGCTCATGTCATGTGATTGGGAGCTGGAGTTTTGCAGCACAGCGAGAGGTTGCCAGGAGGGAGAGGAGACCTAGTCCAGTGCGGAAAAAGGTAACTAGTACACTGCTTTATGCACTCTCTCTGCAAGCTTTGGGCCTGCAAAGGCTTGATGTTTTACAGCACACTATGTGCCAGAGGTGAAACAGGGAGGCCCATGATAATGATGCTTTGGGGCCCCAAGCCGTTTCACCCCTGAGTGGAACTTTTATTGCTTTGAGGGAACACGCCCACCATTTTTTTTTCCTTCCTCCCTCAGGGTTCAACATATTCAGCACCTTAGACAGATTCGGTATTGTGGTAACAGAGTCAGAAAACTAGGTTAACGTGCTAGTGCTGACCCTTTATCACACTAAATTACACGAGTGGAAACTCAGATTTTCATAATGAATCAGGTACGAATGCAGGGTGCCGGAAGGTATAGTAACCAACAGTTACTATACCTTCATACCAGTTACAGTATGCACGGATTGTAGAATCTTCACTCTAGGTCCCTAATATACAAAATACCTTTCCAGAACCTAGAAGGTGAAAAAGTTGAAAAGGAAATAAAAGAAATAATGAACTTATTTATTCTGGACAATTTACTTACATCACTTTATAGCAGGGGTCTCAAACTCGCGGCCCGCGGGCCATTTGCGGCCCTCGATACAATATTTTGTGGCCCTCGCCGGCAAAAGCTTCCTTATAGTTTGCTTCAGTGCTCCCAAGTAATCCGCCGCATCCCCGCCGCTAAACGAGGGCTGCAGAGCCCCCAAATCGCCCGGGGGGCAATCCGTCAGCTTTTCCTGGAAGGGGCAGAGCTTTCAGCTTCAGCTTTGCCCCTCCTGATGTCAATCGCCACACGGATCGCCGCCTCTCCCCGCCCCTCTCTTTGAAGGAAGCGTGAGAGGGGCGGCCAGAGGCGGCGATGCGCTGCGATTGTGAAATTCCTTATGCGGCCCAGCCTCATCCTGACTTTGCCTCCTGCGGCCCCCCAGGTAAATTGAGTTTGAGACCCCTGCTTTATAGGCTTATCAAAGGCATAAAAGGTACTTTATTAATAAGATGTGAAAAACTGTGCACAGTTGTACTAGCATTTTTGCAAGAGGCAAATGCATACATTCCTCTAACTTTAGTTGGTCTGAATAGGAAACAGTAAATTCCTCTGTATAGGCTCGTCAGATTTAAGAGGGAATCTGAAGTGAAAATAAACTTAAAGAGGAACTCCAGTGAAAATAATGTAATAAAAAAAGTGCTTCATTTTTACAATAATTATGTATAAATGATATAGTCAGTGTTTGCCCATTGTGAAATCTTTTAAAGCCCCGATTTACATTCTGACATTTATTACATGGTGACATTTTTACTGTTGGCAGGTGATGTAGCTGCTGCATGGTTTTTTGGCAGTTGAAAACAGCTGTAAACAGCCATTTCCCACAATGCAACAGGGTTCACAGACAGGAAACTGCCAGGAGTACCACGGTCCTCAGAGTTTCTTGTGGGTGAGGTTTCACCACAATATCAGTCATACAGCGCCCCCTGATGGTCTGTTTGTGAAAAGGAATAGGTTTCTCATGTAAAAGGGGGTATCCGCTACTGACTGGAATAAAGTTCAATTCTTGGTCAGAGTTTCTCTTTAAAGGGAAGGTTCAAGCAAAATAAAAAAATGTGTTTCACTTACCTGGGGCTTCTGCCAGCCCCATGCAGCCATCCTGTGCCCTCGTAGTCTCTCACTGCTGCTCCAGTCCCCCGCTGGCAGCTTTCTGACCTCGGAGGTCGGCGGGATGCATTGCGTACATTTTTACGCATTCCCGCTAGTGCAGGAACATTAACACATACATTTTTACGCATTACTGGTTTAATGCGTAAATTTTTACGCATTAAACCAGTAATGCGTAAAAATGTATGTGTTAATGTTCCTGCATTAGCGGGAATGCGTAAAAATGTACGCAATGCATCCCGCCGACCTCCGAGGTCAGAAAGCTGCCAGCGGGGGACTGGAGCAGCAGTGAGAGACTACGAGGGCACAGGATGGCTGCATGGGGCTGGTAGAAGCCCCAGGAAAGTGAAACTCATTTTTTTATTTTGCTTGGACATTCCCTTTAAGATGTAATGACTTATATGTGTAATATTGTTTCCAGTACAGGAACAGTTAAGAAACTTTAGTTGTCATCTATGTAAAAGAGCTTATCTGAGCTCCACGACCAATTTGGTCGCTGCTTTCTGGAGTATTTATACATCAAAGAAACAGAGACAGATGTAGATAACATTTTTACTCCTGGGAAGTTGAAAGGGTCATCAGCTCTGCTTGTGTTATAGCTTAAAATACAGAGTGTGGCTTATAATTGCAAATATAAGAGAATTTTGCGATGTAAAAAAAAAAAAAAAAAAAAGCTAGTTATCTAAAAATTAAAATATGAGGCTATTTTCTTTGCTACAAAATGTTCTATTAATTATCAGTACTACAAATACAAATCTTTTTTTTTACTTCAGTGTCACTTTAAATCAGACAAAACTGTACCTTTGTTCAGTTTTACAGAAGGTCTAGTGAGGTAGGGTGGCCCTGATAGCACCTTATGAGGCTGGACTATGAGCCAAGCGCTGCTTATAGATTCTTTCCTCACCTTCCCATTTCATTTAGATGGTTGATTTAAAAGCCCTTTAGCCTTCTAGGATTTTTCTTGACTATCTGGCAGTTGTACAGCTGTCTTTTATTAATAATCCCAGGCAAGAATTAAGGCGCCCTTTCCATGTAACAAAACCTCTGCCTCAGCCTGGGAATGGTGAGAAAGAGACCAGTCAAATGGATTGTGGACAATAAAGTCATCCAAAACCGAAGCCTAAATCTCTCTTCACAATCTCATCTTGCAAAAGTTCATAAATCTCTACCATAAATGCAGCACACAATAAATAACAGTTGATAGTTCTAGAGGTAAAATGATTTGGTTATGTTGCGTGTATACCTGAAATGCAGAGGCACGCCTTAAATGCTCAGAAAATCTAAAATTTCCCCTTGAACCTTTTGTGACAAGTCATCAGACATGAATTCGGAAAGTCAGCCTCTGGGAGCCTCTTAAAAAGAAATATTGAAGAAATATGACAAAAAGGTAACATAAACCAGCACTATTTTGCACTCAAGCAGCTTTATACCCGGAGGGAAATAATTTTCCTACAGCTGTCGCAGGAGAGACTGAGTGCCCAAATTAGAGGGAAAATACGACTCCTTGATTGGTCCTTTTTTGTTGGGTGCAGTTTTTCATAATTACAGCCGTGTAAAAATGGCAGAGCTCTTATCGATCTCTAACAGCAACCTTCAAGATTTCTAGTGAGAAAAACAATACAGCTTCTCCCACATAATTAAACTAAAGAAAAAGAACACGGATCATGAACAAAATGAGCCATTCAGACAGATTCCCAGCAAGTGTCCCCTTCGGAACAATAAAAGCTATTTATATAGAGCCTCATTAACTAATTGCATAGGTACCAAAGGGAACTACATAACTAAAAACTAAAAACTCCACATTAAATTTACACACATACACAATTTTTCTAGATTTCTTGATTCTTCTCTGCAAGAGAACTCGTAAAATTTCCAAATCTGGCCATGCAAGGTCCAATTGTGTCTCTTATCAATGACCCAATACACTTAAGTGTAGCACTATTCTAATTACAAGACATATCTACAAATGACTTTAACCCTTTGACAATTTAGAGCAGTGGTGGCTAACCATGGCACTCCAGCTGTGGTGAAACTACAAGTCCCATGAGGCATAGCACTACTCCGACAGCTCTAAGCATAACTCGGGAAGGCAAAGGCATGATGGAATTTGTAGTTTTGTCACAGCTGGAGTGCCAAGGTTAGCCATCACTGATTTAGAGGCTTGCAAGTGCTCCAAGCCAATGTATTTTAGCACTTTTTTTTTTATTTCCTATTTGCTACATATCCTTGCTACTAATTAGTACTGATGTAGTGTGTATTTATGGCCACTTGTCACTAGGGGGGGCAGTGTAAGAGTATGTTCTTTACTTCCCCTGTATCACAGCAAGTACCTGATAACCTGGTCAATGAATAAATTATGTAATCATTTCACCTATGCCATTTCTCTTCAGTTCAATGGCCAGGGTAAGGTAGAAAGTGCTTAGCTTTATATATGCAACTTCAGTTTTAACCCAGGTTTTCAGGTGTTAATTTAAGCCAATCCAGGATTACTTATGGGTTCTGGCCAGCCAATATGGGAAATGGCCGGCTGTTGTAGCTAATACACAAACTTTTTGGGGGACTTTTGCTGGCAGGAACGCAGCATGACTATATGTGTCCGGTCAAGTCCCGGATCTGCATAATACCACTGCCTACTGCTTCCCTGATGCCTTTCCCGATGCGGAGCAGCGACTCTGCCAAGTTGTGATGTCCCAAAGCTGCAGCTCACTGTTCCCCCTACTGTGCACATCTTCAGCTTAGTGCCTTCCAGCAGATCCTGCAAAGCCCAAAGCTGCAGCTCACTGTTCCCCCTACTGTGCACATCTTCAGCTTAGTGCCTTCCTGCAGATCCTGCAAAGCCCAAAGCTGCAGCTCACTCCTCTCCTGTTGTGCAAAGCTCCAGCACACAGGGTAGATGGGAGCTCCTTACTAGCAGCGGATAGAGTCTAGCATATTTACCACATATATTTAGCGGGGAAGGCTTGGAAAGGAAGCAGGGAAGCAGAAGACAGCGCCGCAACAGTAAGATGCAGGCATGTGAGTGGGACCAGCCAAGTGTGGGAGGGACGGCCAGTACAGGAGGAGCAGTGCGGCTCATTACAGCTATGCTTAGCTCCACAGAAAAAGGTAGTGGAGGCAGCGGCTTTTTGTAAACAGGCTGACATTTCTCTTTGCAATCAAGGCTTGATGCTTGTACAGGTATAAAGTGAGAATTTGTCTACAAACAGGTTCCTTAGTGTACCAAGCTCATAGTGCAGGTTGTTGAAAGGTATGTTTATTAGAGGGTATATGTTCACAATTACATACATGCAACCACAACATGCAACCCTTTATAATAAATCCAGACTGCACTGCATCTAATCCACTAATATATAAGCAGTCCCATTAAAGCCAATGGGCACCGCTTGAAAAAGAAAAAAAAAAAAAAAAAAAAGGCAGATACTTTCATAAGGAGAGGGAAGGCTCTGAGTCCTGTAGCACCTTCCTTCTCCTCTCCCGATGCTCTGGATCAGGCGGCAGCTCGTCCGTTCTAATACCTCACCGTGGGGGACTTTGGAATTCTTCGGGAGCCGAGTTCTCCCGCAGACAGGCGGCTCCATACTGCTCACGCGAGAGGGCGCTCACATGTGCGCAGTATGGAGTGGCCCGTCTTCGGCAGCACTTGGGCTCCCGAAGACTTCCTCTCGGCGGCGGAGATAGCAGCATTTGACCGAATTGGTCGAATACTGCTACGATTGAGCCATCGCTGGAACGGGCAACGGGAGAGGAGAGAGAATGCTCGTTAGGACCCAGAGCCTTCCCTCTCCTTAGGTAAGTATGTTTTTTTTTCAAGCAGTTCCCATTGACTTTAAAGAGAACCTGAAGCAAACTTAAACTTATGAGATGATGAATGTATGTGTAGTACAGCTAAGAATTAGAACATAAGTCACAAAGAAAAGCGTTTCATATGGTTGAGTAAAAAAAAAAAAGTTATCTATGCAAAAGAGCTTTTCTGAGTTAGTCGACCCACTGGGTCAAATACAGTCCTGTTTTCTGAAGCACTTACAGTTCAAAGAAACTGCATGACAGCTTAAGAACTATGGTTTTACTGCAGGAAAGTTTAAAGCAGGGGTCCCCAAATGTTTTGGGGCGAGGGCCGGGTCAACATACTTTAGACTGCTGGGGGGCGGAGCATACATAAAATGATGTAGAAGTCTTTGCGGGCCAGACAGTGAAGCATACCCAGGTAACAACCTGCAGTCCAATTGGACAACAGTGCCACCTGATGTGGAATTTGATTGGAAACCAGTGAATTACTGCTTTCTGGCTTCATTCTATATGCAGGCCACCAATATTTAAAGATGTAGCTGACTGCATCTATAATACATTTTGTGTGTGGGGGGCCGGTAAAAAAGCCGCAGGGGGCCACATTCGGCCCGCGGGCCTTAGTTTGAGGACCACTGGTTTAAAGGGTCATTATTTCTGCTTTGTTATAGTTTAAAAGACAGAATGTGGTTTCTAAACTGCAAATATGACAGAATGATGCAACGTTATAAAAAAAAAAAAAAAAAAGCTGTATGGCTAAGAAAATAAAAAATATGTACTCTTTTCTTTGATACTAATGTTCTCTTGGCTATCCGTTCCGTAGTACACATACATTCATTATATCATAAGGTTGTGGGGGGTTTTTCGCTTCAGGTTTGGTCCAGTGTACCATAGGCTTAAGTTAAAAATGTTGGCCACCTAATGGCACAAAAGTTTTAACCGCTGCATGCCAGATATGCAGGATCACTTCTGTGCTCTCAAGTATTTCAGTCTGTAACCAAGAAGGTAGAGTTCTCACTTGCATGTGTTACAGAATGTAGACTAGAACTGCAACATGATTAAACAATCTCACATTATAAGCAATGGAATGTGTAGAAGGTCCACAAGGTTCATTTGAATGCCTATCTGCATAAGAAGTGATATCTGGGCACGTTTTACCGATTATGAAATCTAAAAGGGGAAAAAAAATCCACCTTTTAAAGCTGCAAAGCCATGTAAAATGCCAAGTTCTATAAACTGCTACACTGATAGAACAATATGTTAACCTTATGACAATGCTATATCTATGAATTATGAAGCATGAGATGGAAGTAATGTGAGCAGACAGAAGCCTTACAGACATAATGTACAATATTCTCAATGCTCATGATGCTGCATTGAAATGCTTCAAAGCAAGAGAGAAAAAAAACAGATACAATGAACTTAGTTAAACTTCATAACAAAAAATATCTTGAACAGTGGAGAATTATAATGCTTTGTTAATAAAAAGCATTTCTGAAGTTTCAATAAGGGACTCTGTAATCATGTTTTCAATGCTATGGATGGCATCACTCTGCCACAATGGCTTCAATTCACTAAGGGCTGTACAGTAACAAAAATGAGGTCTGTAAAATACTGTATTTTGCATCTTAGACTTTTTTTTCCAAATTCACTAAGTTTTCCACATCGGGTAATACTTTGGTAATATTCCGAAAAATGTTGCTTTAATTCACTAAGACCTGCTCAGTAATGTAGAAGTCTCTCCAGCTATGGAGGAGGTCTCTGTAGCAAACAGTGATATTTCTCCTACAAGTGACCTGCATGAGCCACCCTTGCTTCAGTCTTGTGACAGATTAGCACTGTAAAAAGCACTTTCCGGTATCCCTTTACATGTGAATGCATGCCATGCCACTAGAGGACTGTCCTCTGTGTATCAGTATATAGACCTGCACATCTGAAGGGATAGTGAAAAGCCTCTTTGAACGTCTCCTTCTGTAGTGCATCAGATTAAATGGGACAAGTAGCAAGACCAGGTAGGTGGCTCTTCCTATTGGCCATCTCCTTAGTATTTGAAAAGCTCTTGCTAATGCAATGCTATGGGTGATTTTTATGAAGTCACATCTCTCAAGTGAGAACACACACACATAGCATTACATTAGGAAGAGCTTTTAAAATCACAAGTGCTCAGAAAAAAAGCTATTGCAGTGTGAACCAGCTCTTAATCTGTCAATTTTACCACATGCTGGTTGCTACCAGGTCCAGACTGGTCTTAAAATACCATACATTTTACCGAATGTGCCAATCTTTGTGAATTGACATTTATTAAGGTATTTACCATGCAAGTGGGTAATTTACCTCACTAGATGATAGTTTTACTTTTCAATGCAGCAACAGCCATTGTTGACTAATATTTCACATGAATTTCAGTAAAATCAGCCATGTTCTGCATCAATCTACATTTCCACAATAACTGGTTGAATCCACATAGAAAAAAAACGCTTGAGGATTTGCATGCAAATTAACATGCTTATTGTACAGTTGTACAGTGGCGCCAAAAGTATAAAAGTAGGATAAAAGGTTTTAAAAGAGAACAATGGGGGGTGGGGGTGGTTAGTGGTGGACTTACCTCCCCAAAATAGACACAGAAAAAATGTTGCTTACCGTAATTCAACAAAAGCAATTTATTTACATACGGCGGATAGATGCAACGCGTTTCGTGGGCACATTCCACTTCTTCAGCCAATAAAATTGGAGTACAATCGACTCATACGTTCTCAGTACTAGCTTAGCGCCTCTGTCCATAGCAAATTAACATGCATTTGCAGGCGTTTTTTTCCATGCGAGTTCGCATGAGTAAGCATTTTTCCAATATTCTTGTTGCCATTCACTACTAGTGACTTAACTGAATTATTAATCATGATTATTGACTGAACAGAAAACGTGTACACGTTCAGGGGCAAACCCAGGATTTTCAGGGGGGGGGGGGGGGGGATTCCTGAAAGGACTTACCCACCCAGGAACAATACAGTATAATAGTATGGCAGGACATCTTGCTGGGTACACACAATGCAATTTCCCATCCGACCGACTTACAACGGGATCGATCAGGAGCAGTTTGGATACAGATAATAATGAGGACAGCTAACATTGGTAATGAAGGGCAAAGTGAAGCATTCACACAGCAGGGCACAGGGCTGTGCTCTTACCTGACTCTGTTAAGTTCCCCAGAGCTGCTCCATGCAATGTACACATACTGCTGCTACATCCAAAGACAAATGTAGCAGAGAAAGAAAGGGGGCAGTGCTGTGAGCTGCAGGATGCCTGCAGATATTCTGGAGTCTCAACATGTGCCTGTCCCCAGACACTACACCGGCCCTGGTGTGAGGGGAGATTCTGGGCAGCTGTAACCCCCCTCTGCGTTTGCCTACGGCGTTAACGCGTAAACCACATGGAAAATTGTTACAGAGGCGGCTGTGTTTTTTTTTTGCGGGAAGCAAATTTTGCATGTAATGGAAACAGGCCCATTGAAATACATTGGTGTGTGAATTTGCATGCAGGTAATGCATGCAAATTCACCATAGTGGAAACGGGTCCTCACTGAATGCTGTAATACTTAGTGAATTGAAGGCAATGCCACTGAGAACCAGAGCTTGGGGGTGTCTTCCTAGGCAGGATGAGGGAACATGGCCACATGCCTGGCAGGTAGCATAAGATGGCAAATGTTTCCTTACCTCTAGTAGCAAACCAACATCCCTGCCTCTGTCATACACACTTCATGAAACTAAACAGGTCATTTTGTGCTTTCAGCCTTCAGAGGTATTTTCTGGACAGTTAGGTCTGTTTAACAAATGCGGACTTCAATTGTGCCCAATACAGATCAGGTCCACTTTAAATAATTTCAGATACTGCTCAAATAAAGTCACCTAAATCTGACAGGTTGCGGATTAAAAACAACAATAGAACACTGTCTACACGTGCTTACATGGATTTCCAGGGCAGAGCTGACAGCGCTGGCAAGTAAGGCTGCATGACTGATGCTTAGGCTTTTTATGGCTTGTGCTCACTGGAGCAGAGACATACTGTTGTTAGATTCAGTATTGGTCTAATTTTATTGCTATTACGTCCCAAACCTGTTGAACTGAACTGTGAAATATACCAACAGCTAATAAATAAACTATTCTACAAGATGGAGGGACTCATAAATTAGTAAAGTCCTCTTTCATTCCTTCCATCTGTCGCTCCTCCCTTTGCCAGTATTCCCGCCTCCTACAACTGTGTCAGTAGCTGGCCACCATCTACTGCCTGGCAATTAGCATACTGCAGAACATTATTCTGTATGGATGTTTTCATGTCACTGGATCATACGTTCTGTCATTTCCTCCCTCTTTTCATAATAATACACAATGCCAGCTTGCAACTTCTGACTGCTAGATCTATTGACTACAAAAGGCAAAGAAAGAGCACGGGTACAGAAAAGCCAACATGTAGAAAAATACAAAAACTGCGCCACAAAAGAAAGGATTTAAATATTCGTAGTGTGCAATAAACTTGAGTATAATACATTCCAAATCAGACTTGCAGCTCATTGCCAGGCAAAATGTCAAAATTCAAAAAAAGATCACAATTCAAACTCCCCAACCCAAAGAGCTTTCCTGTGACCCTCTGCCTTCTTTGATCAGGTCCTCTCCGGTCTCAGAGCCACAAGCTTCTTTAATCAGGTAGGCTTTCTGGCACCAGACTGATAACTGGCTAGTACCCCACACATCAAGGTATCTGCAGTTACCTTTTGCAGGTGACTGGAAGAGACAAAATAC
Source organism: Hyperolius riggenbachi (assembly GCF_040937935.1). Taxonomy (NCBI): domain Eukaryota; kingdom Metazoa; phylum Chordata; class Amphibia; order Anura; family Hyperoliidae; genus Hyperolius; species Hyperolius riggenbachi. Next base: position 543,440,760 of record NC_090646.1, read on the forward strand.
CACAGTCCTCTTATAGGTGGCGATAAACTAGCATTCAGGAGAACAGGGGTTGCATCAGTGAAGAGGAGGATCAGAGACCAGAGGAAAATTCCCTGTGGAAGGGAATACAGTTGGAAAAATGTATTTGATCCCCTGCTACATTTGTAAGTTTGCTAACTTAAAAAAAAATGAACAGCTTGCAATGTTTATGGTATTAAAAACTTCATTTCTTTGCAAGTGAGAAAACTTACAAATTTAGCAGGGGATCAAGTAATTATTTCCCACTGTATAGCGTTTTCTTCCCACAGTTGGAGCTTGAATTTCCAACCCAAAAGTTTAATTTACCTCTAGGCCCTGTTTCCAGTGCTCAATAGCCTTTCAAAGTAATTCAACTCACTCCAACCCACTGCCTATACAATTATATGGACCTGTTCACGGTCCTGTGCTGTAACGGATTGCGTTATTCTAAGTCGCTGCATGCAGGCTTTGCATTAAAGTCCATGACTAGTCTCCATTGCAGCTCACAGGCCTTATAATGCACGAGTTATGCAACTGACCACTGAACAGGGCCTCTTACTAAAGAAACACTAACTATAACGCTAATGAACGCTAAGTGCTCCCTTAAAGAAAAGCTTATACTAACCTTGATTTACCACAGCCAAAATACTAATCCTTAACAATAAATTTGGCTAACACTAGCACTAACCATTACTAAACTCGGTAAAAACAGCATTTGCCTCATAAAGCACCAAAAGTATTAGCGCCAAAACTACAACTCTGCACAGAGACTCTCAGCACCAGTACCGCAGAAGGCACCCACTAGTGTACACTCATTAGGAATGCAAGCAAAACCTATGGTGTAATATGTTTAAAAAAGCAAGCTTACAGACTGATTTGGGTGAACTCACTCTCAAGGTGGCCACAAACACAATATAATAAAGATTTGATTGTACAGCAATTTGATAAAAAGAAACAAACAAACGTTAGTAGAGAAAACGTTTTTTTTATATTATTCTTCAAAGAGAAATCCAATCAAATGTCCCATTTTTATCTACTGTATATAAGTAGATCAGGAGTGACTGAAAAAAAATGTAAAGAATTGTATCGTCTGATGTGGTGTACTGAGAGTTCTTCAGCCTTGGCTCCCAATTCCACAAAGATGTTCACTGCTCAGGTATGTCCTGGACCAACGCTGACAACACAAGCTATAAAGATGTGAGCCCCTCTGCATGCAGATACTTGAGGGGCAATAAATGCCCTTTCTATAATAATGAAAATCCTGTGTAAGAATGAACAAATGTCCCCTCATGATTTTAGCAGCTGACAATTCTGTACTATTCAGGGTGTTAAAAAAAAAAAAAAAAAAAAAAAAAAAACCTCAATAAAACTAAATGATTAAATAATGCATAAACTCCCTGCTTTGCATTGCTCCCATGAGGTTTTTAATTTGCCTTTGAAGCAAGCACAATATTTCACCTAAAACAATCACAACTAACATTTTAATTTAAAGAATTAACAGCCAAGGCCTCAGAGACATGTAACATAACGGGATCATGCAAAGGGGCTTACAGGGAAGTATACGCCAACACAGCCACCATCAATCTACATGAATGTCAGGCCTGAATCCCATTATATCATGTAGGCCTATTTGACATGATCTGCTATTAAATATAACAAGAGACCAATACTCTCTAGATTACTTACACTGAGAAACATGAACGCGCCACAGAAAAAAAACATAAAACAAAAGAAATCCACTCAGGAATGACAATTCATGGGAAAAGAGGCGCCCAGGTATGTATAAAATAAATTTAAAAAAAAAAAAACACAATAAAATTAGAAAATGAGGATCATTTATTAAGCACAGGCAACGCATTTAGCGGGTCCCAGCCTGCTTCCTCAGGCCAATACAAGTGCCGATTAGTAAAAGCTGATAAGCATAGGAAGCCCCCCAACATACCACATCGGAGGGGTTGAGACAGACCACGTGTGGTTTTACCATAAGTGGCACTGTCCTCAGTTTTCTCCAAGGAGAGTGAACTCATCTGGGTCCGGCTATACCACCCTGAGTGGAGTCGGGTTAATAATCTCCACCTGCTTTCTGCGGTCGGTTGCCCCTCTGCAACCCACCTTTGTGAGTCGTTTTTTATACCTATTGAATTTTCTATTTGACCTTACATCCTGCACTACTGGGCTCCCATTCTCTGTTTCCTGTTGTCTTGAGGGTGTCAAGACACCCCCACCACTTCACACTCAGGAATGAGGTTGCCACAATATTACTCTCAAAACTTTGGAAGGCCTGTGTATACATAGGTAAAATAGGTAAAACATGTTATATAGGAAATGTAGTGCAATTAACATAAATTAGTCAGTGTTTGCTCATTGTAAAATATTTTCTCACCTCAATTTACATCTCCCAGAATGCCCTGGGTGGAGACTTCGCATAGCTTAACATCATTGGGAGAGTGAGGATACATACTTATACACAGCAATACATAGATATAGGAAGTGTTTCTGAAGTTGAAACTTGGAAAATGACTGTACAACTGGGTATCTTGAATAATTCTCTGCATCCGACTATATTTCACTATAGTGCCAAATAAACCTACAAAATGCAAGCTTTTCATTTGCACTGTCACCAGGTAAAATACATTTTCATACTGCCCAGGCTGCTCCACTGAAATGATCTTGGAGGTGATGGTGACATCATGGCATTCTAAGAGGGTAACGAATGCCATGCCAAGTGACTTGCCAGAGACTGTCAAGGATGTACTGGAAGGCTAATATATCCATCTACTGAATACCTGCTGATCACTAAACCTAATTACACACCTGAGATGATAGTCTTTGGAAAATGAAATATCACAGACCAATTTTACCATTTTAGTATGAGAGCCACACCTACACAGTCTATTCTATTAAGCTGAGTACATCCATCAGATAAAAAAATCTTTGCAAACTGAGGAATGCATCTGTATCTGCAAAAGATCAGTTCCTGCAAAATGCTTTCATGGTCTATGATGATATCTGGGGTTTTCATACTCACCTTGTTTAACCTGCTTAGCGGTATGGACGAGCTCAGCTCGTCCATAACCGCCGCGCTGGACTGCTCAGGCCCTGATGGGCCGATTTTCGTAATTTTTTTTTAAAACACGCAGCTAGCACTTTGCTAGCTGCGTGTTGTACGCGATTGCCGCCGCTCCCCGCCAATCCGTCGCTACCCGACGCGTAACAGGGACCCCCCCCCCCCCCCGAGACCCCTGCGCAGCCTGGCCAATCAGTGCTAGGCAGCGCTGAGGGGTGGATCGGGACACCCTGTGATGTCACGGCGTCGATGGCGTCATTCCGTTCGTCACCATCGTGACGGGGGAGGCCCTAAAGGAAATCCTGTTCAGAACGGGATTTCCTGGTGGGTTTGATCGCCGGCGGCAATCGGAAGGGTGGGAGGGATTCGGCAGGGAGGAGGGAATCATGTAGCTAGCGCTAGGCTAGCTACACGATTTTAAAAAAAAAATGTTTCAACAAATACTGCTGCGCAGCCACCCTGGCGATCTTAATAGAATGGACAGTCATCTGCAGATCAGACATTCATCTGCAGATCTGAAGATCCACCCTGATGGATCTGATCTGCAGATGACAGTATGTTAAACAAGGGGTGTATGAGATATCCAGATATCATAGACTATTTAAGTATTTTGCAGGAACTGATCTTTTGCACATGTACAGCATCTTTAGAAAGATCAGTCTTTAAAACCTCCCTGAAAAACCTATGCAACAGATTAATTCCTTAGTTTGCCAAGATTTTTATCTAATGGGTGTGCTCAGCTTAATAGAACAGACTGTGTAGCTATGCTCTCATACTACATGGATGTGGTAAAATTTGTCTGTTATAAACTTTTATCTTAGGTGTGTACTTAGCTTTAGGGTGCATACATACATCCAAGTTTGATTGCCCAATGATTGACCAAATTTACCACCTCCATATTAGTATGAGATCTTAAGTACACAATTGTTCATGGTATTCAAAATCTGTTGTCCCTCATACTAAATGGAAGAGGTAAAATTGGCCATTCAGAATTGGATGTGTATACACTTACTAATATTTTATTCTGACCATTTTTTGACAAGGTTTTGTGAGAGTTCTACTTTATTACTTCAGCAACAAGAGGTAGGATTACTTTCTTCCTATGAATGAAAGCCAATCAATGTGCTCTATCACTGGAAGCAGTCAGCAAATATCAATATTAAAGTTATCACCTACACAACTTTTGTGGTTATGTCTTTGGATTCTCTCCATGATTTATACCGGACAACACACACAACTGACTTTACCTAAACTGAGTCTCTGAAAAAGGCCAATGTGCAGTTATAAAGCTAAAGAGATACACTGGATAGGTCAGTGGAGGACATTTAACAAGAGTGTCTGAGACAAAATATGGGTAGGTTTATAGAAATCCGTGCAAAACTGTCTCAGGCCTCTTGCACGCAACATGCAATTACGATTTTTTATACGATGTGACTGTTGATTCCGATTAAAAAAATGTAGCAGCGTGCAGTACTTTTTTAAAATTGCAATCACAAATCGGATCGTATAAAAAAAAAATAATAATAATAATAATAATAATGGAATCGCATGGAGTGTGCAAGAGGCCTCACACATCTTAAGAAATAACTAAATAGTGCAGTTTCCATCCTTAACTGTTCTAAAACAGCAGGTGTTAGGAAGGTCTCTCAGACAGTGCAGTGTGTGCGGGACATTGCTGTGGTAACCCATACATCTGCTGTATTGATACCGGCAGGCTGTGTGTGAGGCATTCAGCAGGTGGGAGGAGCTCTTCGCGAATCATACCTAGCCTACACTGCTGCAATATCTGTAAAACTGCTATTAAAGGACAACTGAAGTGAAAAATATATGGAGGCTGCCCTAATGATTTCCTTTTATACAATACCAGTTGCTTGGCTGTCCTGCTGGTCAATTAGGATGCAATAGTGTCTGAATAATGCCAGAAACCAACATGCAGCTAATCTTTCAGATCTGACAATGTCAGAAACACTTGATCTGCTGCATGCTCGTTCAGAGTTTATGGCTAAAGGTGCCCATACACTCGTCAGATTGGCAGCAGATAGATAAGAAATGCATCTGATTATCTGATGCGTTTTTAGAACATTTTTTACCAGGATAGAATTCCAATAGATTTCAGTTTGAAATCTATTGAAAGTCGATCTGATGGCATTTTTTTGCCATCAGATTTCCATTAAGGCCAATGCAAACTCATAAGCAATCTCATCAGATCGACCTAAATTTTCCACCCAGCCAGTTCGATGGAAATCCATCTAAATCGGCCATCGATCGGTCGCTGATTTGCAATCGATCAATCGATCGGGATCGATCGGTCGGCCAGAAAATCGGCTGAGTGTATGGGCCGCTTAAAAGTATTAGCGGTAGAGGATTAGCAGTATAGCCAGGCAACTGGTATTGCTTAAAGGGAACCTAAACGGAGAAGGATATGGACTTTTCCTTTTAAAATAATACCAGTTGCCTGGCTCTCCTGCTGATCATGTGTCTCTAATACTTTTAGCCGCAGCCACTCCACAAGCATGCAGATCAGGTGCTCTGACTGAAGTCAGACTGCATGCGCTTGTTTCCGGTGTGTTATTCAGCCACTACTGCAGCCAAAGAGATCAGCAGGACCACCAGGCAATTGGTATTTTTTAAAAGGAAACATCCATATCCCTCTCAGTTAAGGCTCCCTGTAAAAGGAAATAAATATGGCAGCCTCCGTATTCCTCTTGCTTCAGTTGCCCTTTAAGCACTCCTTAAAGGGACACTTCCGGCAGCCACTTCCTGTTTCTGTGACAGGAGCTGACAGGCTGGGGACGCAAGTGATTCTTCGCGTTCCCAGACACATTAGCACCCTCTATGCTGCCATACGGTATATGATATATGCTATAGCAGCATAGATGACGCTATTGTGGCCAGGAACGAGAAGAATCCCTCACGTCCCCAGCCTGTCAGCTCCTGTCACCTAAACAGAAAGTGGCTGCTGGCGGGGCCAGGAGGATCGGAGGGAGACGGCGAGGGCACCGGACAGCTGCAGGGGGCTATTGGAAGCCCCAGGTGAGTAAAACTCATTTTTTTTGTTTGACTTAAGTGTCCCTTTAACCTTCTGGGGACCGCTGATAGTAAATCCTACACCGCACTTGTGGCTGTCAATCTCTGATGCGAAGTAGGATGTATGCCACCTGCTGCTTCCGCTCCCGACGCGATCGTGCGCACCCAAAAAGGGGAGATTACGCTGTCATACAACAGCTGACATTTCACTTCAGTGATCAGGAGCCATCGCGATTGGCTCCTGATCACTACAATTGCCGGCCGATCATAGTGATTACTATTGTGCAGAAGGGGAAGGAGAAGACGGGACTCACCTTTCTGATGATCCCCCGGCAATCGTCGCATGCCTCCGCTCTGGCGGACATCTCTGACTTAAGTGTCGGGTCCCGACCTGATGATGTCATCAAACCGCGACCTGGAACTTAAGCGTCAGTGCGAGAAGGGATGCCGGCCAGAGCGGATGGGGCTAGTGCTGCTCATCACAGGACCCAGGAAGGGGAGTAAAGGTTGCTGGCCATGCAGGGGACACCTGGCCATACTGGGGACACTAATGTCTAGCTAACTATACTGGGGATCCGGCTGCCTGACCCCCAAACATGCCGGGCAGGTAAAATGCCATGGTCCTTAAAGTACCCCTGAACTGCGACTGTTTTTAACTACATCGGGGTTTTGTTGCTGCGGATGTTGCTAAGTCACAGCACAAATCCCACCATTATTTGCCCCCTGGTGTCCCCGCACTGACGTTCCATAATCTTCGACTTCTGATGGAACCTCGGTGCTGTGGAGAGGAAGCGGCAGTTTATTCTCAGCGCCGTCTCTATCTTTTCTCCGCCTGCTAGTCTGTGTGTAATAGTGGTATAGTTACCGCCAGTAATGCGCGTCCCTGCCGGCTCCAAAATGTGTGATTATGTTTTAACTGACTCACAGCTCTCACTGAGCAGGAGAGCTGTGAGCTTGTGAAGTCTGTCCGCAGCCCGCAACCAGAGCATGGTACACTGGATACATTTTCAATGTATCTTTTTCATTGAATGTGCACGCGCTCATGTGGTACTCAGCTCTCCACTTGTACACTGAAGAACGGAGATGCGCGATGTGATACAGGAGTTGGCGCTGACCCGGAAGTACTTAAGGGGTCAGCACCATTACTATGCGCGTGAGGAAATTAAACTATGAAATGACTGAGGAACAGGAGAGCTGGAGTGCCTGATATTACAGCGAGAGAAATCCTCATTAGGTAAGTAATTAAGTCCTCTTTTTTTCCTGACAGGACATTTAGACGGATTGAGGAGTACTTTAAGGGCGGTTAGGCAGCCGATCCCCAGAGCGTTAATCTGCAGCAGTTTAGGGGTGGATCTGCACTTTTGTAATGCAGCACTAGAAATTCACACTAAACTGACACTATAAAGTACAGTAGGATTTCAGAAGCTTCTTATCATGCAGAACAGCTCCCCAGCTGGTTAGAACTGCTAACAAAGAAAAAAAAAACTGTTAATAATGCTTTTATAAATCTGGCCCAGTGTTTTCCATGCTCAATATTCAGGCTATCTTATATTTAAAAATAACGTCAGCTGGGATCAAATATTGCTTGTCTGAAGGTTTAAAATTAAAGGACAACTGAAATGAGAAGAATATAAAAGCTGTCATATTTATTTACTTTTTAACCACTTGCCGACCGCACACTCAAACCGTGCGGCGGCAAAGTGGTAGCCGGAGGACCAGCGACGCACATCTGCGTCGCCAGGTGCCTACCTAATTAATCAGTTTCCTGTTAGATCACAGAGCAGGTCTCCGTGAATAGCTGATCGCGGCTCGCAGACCAAATGTAAACGCAGTAGACTTTTGTCTCCTTTGTTTACATTGAACGGCGCTGCTGCTACAGCAGCGCCGTAAGGCAGATCGGCGATCCCCGGTCAATCAGCGGCCGGGGATCGCCGCCATGTGACAGGGGACAGCCTGTCACAGGCTGCACAGGACGGATAGCGTCCTGTGCAGCGCCGATCACCAGGGGGAGAGAGAGAGGAGAGGAGAGGGAGGGGGGGGGGGGGGGAATTTTGCTGCGGAGGGGGGCTTTGACGTGCCCCCCCCCCCCCCCCCCCCGCAACACCCAGGCAGGCAGGAGCGATCAGACCCCCCTGCACATCATCCCCATAGGGGGGAAAAAAAGGGGGGTGATCTGATCGCTCTGCCTGCAACCTGATCTGTGCTGGGGGCTGCAGAGCCCACCCAGCACAGATCATAAAAAAACACGCTGGGTAAAGGTTGGGTCTTCAAGTGGTTAACAATACCAGTTGCCTGGCAGCTCTTCTGGTCTATTTGGCTGCAGTAGTGACTGAATAACACCAGAAACAAGCATGCAGCTAATCTTGTCAGATCTGACAATAATGTCAGAAACGCCTGATCTGCTGCATGCTTGTTCAGGCTCTATGGCTGAAAGAATTAGAGGCAGAGGATCAGAAAAATGCCCAGGCAACTGGTATTACTTAAAATAAAATAAATATGGCAGCCTCCATATCCCTCTCATTACAGTTGTCCTTTATTCAACTAAACTGGAGTTGTACTATAATGGCACTGCAGTTTTTCATAAAACAACGTATGAGTTAAGGATGATCTGAATTCCATAGATCCTATCTTTTATTCCAGGCCTCTTCGCCACAAAAGTATTTATTTATTTGTCCTGCAGATCTGACCACAGCTCCTCCTTATCATAACGCCATCGCCCTCCAACTCTTGCTCTGATACAGACAACTCACCTATTATTACCTAATGTGGCATTCCCAATGACATCACCATGCAAGCAAACATAGAAGGGGCGTTTTAAAGAACTTTGCACTCTACTCACTACTGCTAACCCTGCCCAGCCATGCTGAGGAAAAACACTGCAGGCTGTTCGCTCCCACTAGAAAGCAACATTGTTTCTGCTCTTCTGTCTGCTTTTTATCAGTACATCAATGTTACAGGTTGATAAATGTTGCTAAAAAGCAGACAGAAGCGCACAGATGGAAACAAGGCCTAAAACTCAGTTTTGAGGGGGAAAAAAAAAATAGGATTTTCGTCAGAACTATAATATGTTGCAAACATTTCAGCAAGCTGCTTACTTTTTTCACTTAAAATCTGACTCAACACCTGAAAGAAAGTAATCACCTATTGTCAGGAAGTGGAAGTTGAGCATGTGATTAGCCGAGGGCTGTGAAAAGACATCAAATTCCAATACAGTAGAATCTAATTATAGTAAACCTCTGGATATATTAAACTCAGTCCTCAGGTCCCTGCAAATGTGTCAGTATAAATATACAATGCAAGACCAATTCTGATATAGTAAACTTCTGATACTGTAGATGACTTTTCCTGGTCCATTGGAGTTTACTATAAAGGGATTCTACTGTATACCTTTAAATGGAATTGCTATCTATAGAACAACAACTCAAGAGATGCAACAATAAGAATTTGGGTCTTTCTCATCCATACTTGCCAAAGATTCAAGGTAGGAAAATTTGTACCATATTTACAAAAAAGGTCTGCACACCCTATTAATCATAGAAACTAAAGTAGAATGCTATGGGTGCTGAGTCTGTAAAACGGGCACAAAGTGGCCCTAAATGCCAAAGTATATACAAAGGTAACTCGCACACCAGGCAAAAAGTAAATGCAAAAAAGTCTGTATTTCAAAATGTCAATAAATAGAAATAGCGACAATACAAATGGCAAACAATGGCCTGCTTAGCAGACATCACAGTGTGGTGAACATAATACAGATCACACCAATGGAGTCAAGTTAGAATACATACAGAAGCATACAGAAGCATGAACCTAAACATCAATCATAGTAATGAGCTGTACAGATTATATCAAGCAAAATGCACAAAGTCATAACCCCATGGTGTAAAAAGTATACCCTGACAGCGCGCTGTTTCGTAACCTTCGTCAGAGAGTATACACAATAGGCTGCTGCTGGCTGCTGTATCAGAACAATATAACACACAAGTTTAAATACCTGTATAGACGCCGAGCGCCCGCCCTGGACACCTGGGCTAGCCCATCTGACGCATGAGAAACTACGCGGCGGCCGCCGCGAGTCCCTCCGCGTCACTTCCGGAAATGTCAATCTCCGCCTCCCGTGCCTCCAACCATACGGGGATAGACATCCCCAATATGGCCGCCGCACGTGCGCAGTGCGGAGAAAGCCACCCAGGCCACACACGCTACATGAAATGTAAAAAATGAGCAACAAAAACAGTAATAAGCTGGTAGCGATGTGGATGATCCAGGAGACGGGTCTTCAATACTTTAGATACAGTGGTGTCCAGGTGCACGGCTATTCATGTATTAGGTAAATCAATATAGATCTAAAAAATAAAAACAAAACAATTTACAAATCAGCAGTAACACCTCTAATCAACAGCAATTAAAGGGAAAGAACCCATAAGGTGCTAATATGTAAAACCCCGGAAATTAAATCTGAAAATGCTCACATATACCCAAAATAGATCGCACGGACCCCAGAGCAACAGTCATTATCTCAAAAAAGGTCTTAGATCCACCTCCTCATTCATACCCCTTGGTGATTTACTGTCAAGTTTATAGATCCAAAATATCTCTCTCTGAAGCAATTTCTGCTCCAGATCACCCCCCCTAAATGATGGGGTCACCTCTTCCACTACCCTAAACCTCAGCTGAGAAACATTATGGCCTGCTTCCAAGAAGTGGCGTGCTACTGGCGAATCCAAGTCGCCGCAGCGTATATTGCTGCGGTGCTCACCGATCCGGGTCCTAACTTCCCGGGATGTCTGCCCCACATATACCCGACCACAGGGACAGAAGAGGCAGTAGACTACGTTCTTAGTAGAGCAATTGGCAAACCCCCTTAGTGTGATACGTTCCCCTGTCCGGGGATGTGGAAAAGAGGGGCCCCTTTGAACATAGCTACATTGTACACAGTGGCCACAAGGAAACATACCAATAGGCCTTGGTAAGCTGCTAAGCCAGGTGTCACGGGTCGATGGAGATGAGTTAGTGCTTTTAGCATGGACCAGAGAATCCCGCAAGTTCCTGGAGCGGCGGAATGCACATACAGGTTGATCACGGAAGGTGTCAGCTAGGACTGGGTCACTGCGCAACACATGCCAGTGCTCCTTAATAACTCTACGTGCCTGCAGGGATAAAGGAGAGTAAGTCAAAATCATTGGAATACGCGAAGCGCCCACCTTTGGCTTATGTGAGAGCAAGGCCCTGCGGTCCTTAGCCGCAGCCCTCTCTAAAGCCTGACTCAAAACATTGGTGTCATAGCCTCTCTGTCTGAAATTGTCAAACATGGCTCCCGCCTCTCTATAAAATGCCTCGTCTGTGGAGGAAATTCTCCGTAGACGTAGAAATTGGCTATAAGGAAGCCCCTTCTTGAGTCTCTGTGGATGGTAGCTCTTTGCTTGAAGGTACGTATTTTTGTCAGTTGGTTTTCTATATGGTGCTGTATGTAACAGATCACCCTGCACCGAGATCAAAACATCAAGAAAATGCACTTCTGTGAAGCTATACTCCAAGCTGAATGAAATAGTTGACATTGATCTATCAAGATCTTGCTTAAAGCTCAGTAGCGAATCCACTGTGCCTGCCCAAATAAAAAAGACGTCATCTATGTACCTCAGCCAGCACAAGGCATGGCTGAGGTACAGAGGATGAGTATAGACAAAATTGACCTCAAAAGCCTCCATAAAAAGATTAGCGTAACTGGGGGCCACATTACTTCCCATTGCGGTTCCCTGTTGTTGTTGGTAGAAGTTATTTTCAAACCGGAAGTAGTTCTTCATCAGAACCACTTCCAGCAGTTGGAGGAGAAAATTAGTCAGGGCTGGAGTAAAATCCATTTTCGACAAGTTGTCCCGGATGACAGAAATGCCCTCAGAATGAGGAATAGAGGTGTAAAGGCTTGTGACGTCCATTGTGCATAAAAGAACCGGAAAGTGAAAAGAACCAAAGCCAGAGAGTTTAGAGAGAAAGTCAGTTGTGTCCAGCAGAAAAGAACGCATGCAAGAAACCCTAGGCCGGAGAACCTGATCCAATAGGACAGCCAGTGGTTGAAAAATAGAGTTAGTGCCTGCCACAATAGGTCTACCTGGAGGATGAGAAAGTGTCTTATGAATTTTAGGGAGAATGTAAAAGAGTGGAGTTAGAGGAAATGGAGTAAGAAGAAAGTCATATAATCGTTTGGGAATGATGCCAACCTCAAGGGCGCCTGAAATTAGGCTGTCAACTTCCTGTTTGATCGTAGTTGTGGGATCCCCTGAAAGTTTCAAATACACATTAACATCATTAAGTTGCCTCATGACTTCTGCTCTATAATCACTGCTATTCATAACCACCGTGGCCCCGCCCTTGTCGGCAGGCTTGATAACCAGCCCTGGATTAGAGCTTAAAGAAATAAGTGCCTGGCGTTCTCCACTAGGGAGATTACTATGAGCTGGACGTTCAAGCCGACCGACATCGCGGAGGTCACGCTGGACCAGGTGTATGAATGTCTCCACAGTGTGGGATGTAGTAGGCGGTTGCCACTTACTTTTGGCACGACACATGGTTAAGTCAACCTCCGGGGGAAATTGATGGGAAGAGGGTCTGCTGGCAGTGACTTGGCTGGAGAAGAAGGCCTTAATACGTAAAGTCCTAAAGAAATTAAAGAGGTCACAATCTAATTCTAGAAGAGACCCTGAGTGTGTTGGGACAAAGCCCAGGCCCCGCCCCAATACCTTTCGCTCAAGATCTGTAAGTGTATGATCTGAGAGATTGACCACTGTGTCGTTTCAGGCTGGTTATCAAGCCTGCCGACAAGGGCGGGGCCACGGTGGTTATGAATAGCAGTGATTATAGAGCAGAAGTCATGAGGCAACTTAATGATGTTAATGTGTATTTGAAACTTTCAGGGGATCCCACAACTACGATCAAACAGGAAGTTGACAGCCTAATTTCAGGCGCCCTTGAGGTTGGCATCATTCCCAAACGATTATATGACTTTCTTCTTACTCCATTTCCTCTAACTCCACTCTTTTACATTCTCCCTAAAATTCATAAGACACTTTCTCATCCTCCAGGTAGACCTATTGTGGCAGGCACTAACTCTATTTTTCAACCACTGGCTGTCCTATTGGATCAGGTTCTCCGGCCTAGGGTTTCTTGCATGCGTTCTTTTCTGCTGGACACAACTGACTTTCTCTCTAAACTCTCTGGCTTTGGTTCTTTTCACTTTCCGGTTCTTTTATGCACAATGGACGTCACAAGCCTTTACACCTCTATTCCTCATTCTGAGGGCATTTCTGTCATCCGGGACAACTTGTCGAAAATGGATTTTACTCCAGCCCTGACTAATTTTCTCCTCCAACTGCTGGAAGTGGTTCTGATGAAGAACTACTTCCGGTTTGAAAATAACTTCTACCAACAACAACAGGGAACCGCAATGGGAAGTAATGTGGCCCCCAGTTACGCTAATCTTTTTATGGAGGCTTTTGAGGTCAATTTTGTCTATACTCATCCTCTGTACCTCAGCCATGCCTTGTGCTGGCTGAGGTACATAGATGACGTCTTTTTTATTTGGGCAGGCACAGTGGATTCGCTACTGAGCTTTAAGCAAGATCTTGATAGATCAATGTCAACTATTTCATTCAGCTTGGAGTATAGCTTCACAGAAGTGCATTTTCTTGATGTTTTGATCTCGGTGCAGGGTGATCTGTTACATACAGCACCATATAGAAAACCAACTGACAAAAATACGTACCTTCAAGCAAAGAGCTACCATCCACAGAGACTCAAGAAGGGGCTTCCTTATAGCCAATTTCTACGTCTACGGAGAATTTCCTCCACAGACGAGGCATTTTATAGAGAGGCGGGAGCCATGTTTGACAATTTCAGACAGAGAGGCTATGACACCAATGTTTTGAGTCAGGCTTTAGAGAGGGCTGCGGCTAAGGACCGCAGGGCCTTGCTCTCACATAAGCCAAAGGTGGGCGCTTCGCGTATTCCAATGATTTTGACTTACTCTCCTTTATCCCTGCAGGCACGTAGAGTTATTAAGGAGCACTGGCATGTGTTGCGCAGTGACCCAGTCCTAGCTGACACCTTCCGTGATCAACCTGTATGTGCATTCCGCCGCTCCAGGAACTTGCGGGATTCTCTGGTCCATGCTAAAAGCACTAACTCATCTCCATCGACCCGTGACACCTGGCTTAGCAGCTTACCAAGGCCTATTGGTATGTTTCCTTGTGGCCACTGTGTACAATGTAGCTATGTTCAAAGGGGCCCCTCTTTTCCACATCCCCGGACAGGGGAACGTATCACACTAAGGGGGTTTGCCAATTGCTCTACTAAGAACGTAGTCTACTGCCTCTTCTGTCCCTGTGGTCGGGTATATGTGGGGCAGACATCCCGGGAAGTTAGGACCCGGATCGGTGAGCACCGCAGCAATATACGCTGCGGCGACTTGGATTCGCCAGTAGCACGCCACTTCTTGGAAGCAGGCCATAATGTTTCTCAGCTGAGGTTTAGGGTAGTGGAAGAGGTGACCCCATCATTTAGGGGGGGTGATCTGGAGCAGAAATTGCTTCAGAGAGAGATATTTTGGATCTATAAACTTGACAGTAAATCACCAAGGGGTATGAATGAGGAGGTGGATCTAAGACCTTTTTTGAGATAATGACTGTTGCTCTGGGGTCCGTGCGATCTATTTTGGGTATATGTGAGCATTTTCAGATTTAATTTCCGGGGTTTTACATATTAGCACTTTATGGGTTCTTTCCCTTTAATTGCTGTTGATTAGAGGTGTTACTGCTGATTTGTAAATTGTTTTGTTTTTATTTTTTAGATCTATATTGATTTACCTAATACATGAATAGCCGTGCACCTGGACACCACTGTATCTAAAGTATTGAAGACCCGTCTCCTGGATCATCCACATCGCTACCAGCTTATTACTGTTTTTGTTGCTCATTTTTTACATTTCATGTAGCGTGTGTGGCCTGGGTGGCTTTCTCCGCACTGCGCACGTGCGGCGGCCATATTGGGGATGTCTATCCCCGTATGGTTGGAGGCACGGGAGGCGGAGATTGACATTTCCGGAAGTGACGCGGAGGGACTCGCGGCGGCCGCCGCGTAGTTTCTCATGCGTCAGATGGGCTAGCCCAGGTGTCCAGGGCGGGCGCTCGGCGTCTATACAGGTATTTAAACTTGTGTGTTATATTGTTCTGATACAGCAGCCAGCAGCAGCCTATTGTGTATACTCTCTGACGAAGGTTACGAAACAGCGCGCTGTCAGGGTATACTTTTTACACCATGGGGTTATGACTTTGTGCATTTTGCTTGATATAATCTGTACAGCTCATTACTATGATTGATGTTTAGGTTCATGCTTCTGTATGCTTCTGTATGTATTCTAACTTGACTCCATTGGTGTGATCTGTATTATGTTCACCACACTGTGATGTCTGCTAAGCAGGCCATTGTTTGCCATTTGTATTGTCGCTATTTCTATTTATTGACATTTTGAAATACAGACTTTTTTGCATTTACTTTTTGCCTGGTGTGCGAGTTACCTTTGTATATACTTAGGAAAATTTGTACCCCCAGGCATATTAACCATTTCAGCCCGCGGGGATTTTTCACATTATGCAACAGAGCAATTTTCACCTCCCATTAATTCGCTAATAACTTTATCACTAATTATCACAATGAATTGATCTATATCTTGTTTTTTCCGACACTAATTAGGCTTTCTTTGGGTGGTACATTTTGCTAAGAATTATTTTTTTCTAAATGCATTTTAACAGGAATATTAAGAAAAAAAGATGGAAACAATTATTTCTCAGTTTTTGGTCATTATAGCTTTAAAATATTACATGCTACCATAATTAATACCAATGTCTTTTATTTGCCCTTTTGTCTCGGTTATTACACCATTTAAATTTTGTCCCTATCACAATGTATGGCGCCAATATTTTATTTAGAAATCCAGGTGCATTTTTTCCGGTTTTGCGTCCATCACTATTTACAAGATTATAATTTAAAAAATGTTCATAATATACCCTCTTCACATGCATATTTAAAAAGTTCAGACCCATCGATAACTATTTGTTGTTTTTTTTATGTAAATTTTTTTCCATTAAAAATTTTTATTTGGGTAATTCTTGGTGTGGGAAATAAATAGTTAATTTTAAATGTAATAATGTGTGTTTATTATATTGAAAATGTATGTAGATGTAGTTTTATTATCTGGCCACATTGAGATTTTTTTTTTTTTTGGGTCCCTTCTCTTCCAGGAAGCGAGAAGAGGACGGAATACTTTCTTTTTTTCAGAAAGACCGCGGCCTCTGGTAAGAGGCCGTCGGTTTTTCTGCTGGGGACTTAGGTCAATGAACCATGTTCCCGTTCATTGACCTCCGGGATCTTGGGGGGTGGCGCGCGGGAGCGCGTTGAAACGCGTATCAGCAGCAGCCGCCTGGACGCAGCATAAAGGGGACAGCTAGCTGCAGGCTGAAGTGGGGAGGTTATGTTAAAAAAAAAAAAAAAATCTAGTGATGAAACAGCTTATGTAATTGATGATATATTGAATTATCGGTTTTTATTGAAGTAGAGTTAAAAATTGAAATGTACCTCCAGTTTCTAGTAAAAAATAAAAATCTCCAACACAACTTTGAATATAGTACTGCAGATGTGCAGCAGCATTTGCCATTTTTTTTTTTCATTTACTGCCTATTTGGGCTACAGATGTACTGTAGGAAGTTGCATCTGCGCATGGCAGAACATGGGCAGTGAGCAGACGTTTGGTAATGCGAATTCCCTACAGACATGACACAAACACTGTTCCACAGAGGGAAATTATGATGCAAAAATGAAAATCTGAAACACATACCTCCAAACCGTGGACTGTTGCCATGGTATAATTCAGAAAATCATGACTTACTGCAAACTGAATGGGAAAGTATTTTTTAACCAGAAATCTCTTGCAAAAACGTTAGTGTACCAATTAAATGTGCAGTGTTTTTGTTTGTTTCTTTTTTTAAAGTGGACCTGAACTCTTGCACAGGACAGAAGGAAAACAGAGAGAAATGTACCCTGTATGTATTTAGAGAGTTTAGCCTGTCCAATCCCCCCCATCTGTGACTAATCACAACTGTAATATGAGCTGTCAGCTGGCTGCCCTGGCAGAGCAGTTCATTTGTAAACACAGGATTTGAACCCTAGTTCTGCTTCCATGAAGGCAGGAAGTAGACACACTGCAGATTTATTGCAGGATTTGTATCAGCTATAACAAAGGAATGGTTTTCTTTAAAGGTTATTATACTGTTGCTTATCTTTTAAAGCAGCGAGGAGGTTCAGAGTTTTAACAAGAGCGGAGTCACACTTTAACTACTTACTCATTAGCACCAGGAAATCCTTGGGCCCCTTGCCATTAGCAACGCCAAGCATTTCAGTAAACATAGAGCAAAGTAGTAATCATGTTCACTGTGCCCTTGATTAGATAACACCAGGGATACAGAGGTTGTACTGGAAGGCCCCATAACCTCCACCAGTTGCACAGCCTATTCTATCTCACTGCTTCTCTCCATAAAGGGAATACACATATACCGAGACTATTGCCAGGCTGCCCACCCAAATATGTAACTGCAAAACACACCGGCTGTACCTAAATATAATCGTATAAGCCCCAGTTATAATATCCGTGGCTAACTATACCATAAAGCCACAATACAAGCGATTATTAACGCCTCTGCTGCTGTGAGCCTCAGGATGGCAAACTACAGCGTAAATACGGAATTTAATTCTTTACAGGCGTTCAGCTTGATAAAAGAGAAAACTACAAACATATATTACACATCTGCTAGCCAACCTTCTACCATATAAAAAAAACAATCAACTGCAATAACACATACTTATCCAGCTCGTCTTTCAGCCCATTAGTTCTTACAGTTATTTTTGTTTGTTTGTTTTTACACATTAGACTTAATAGTTCTATGGACTTGTGAATTTTAAAACTGCAGAAAGGGTTAAGGAGAAAAAGTCAGAATAAATACTTTCTTTAAAAAAAGAACAGGAAACATGAAAAAGATAAGGCAAGAAAACTAGCAATTCCATTATCCACGACTAACAAAATGATAGCATAGCTCCCCCATGTGTTTGTCCAGTGAAGTGCATGTAATCACATAGATTGACACTGAAGGGAATATACTGGCACTAATGCCCTGAAAACTATCCTTGTGTGTTTTTTCAATAACTGAACAAGATAACTTTGCAAAACTGTAATTAAAGTGGAGAAGAAACTAAAGCAGGTCAGGCCTTTAAATCATGCTGAAATAATACCTCTTGCTAGGCATCGATCAGCAGTTTTATTCTGTGCTCAGCGCTGCTGCTGCTCTCCGCAGCTGTCCCTGGATTTCATACAGCAATGATTTCTTGGCGTTCTGCAAGTTTGCCAGACACTTTATGGCTGCTGTGGCAAAGCCTATTATATAGGCTGGGAATAGTGCAATGTTAATATTATTTATCAAGCACTGGCAGTTTATGCCAAGGTGTATTTCCAGATGTCAGGGATAATGAACTCCTCACAGCAAGACATTTTCTGGGGTGTATAGAATCTGTCAAGGTGCATCAATCTGTGCAGAGCTCTGGCATGTCACTGTGCACAGGCTGATGGCAACTTCAGCACTCAAGTGTTACTGTACTTTTACTGATACTCAATTCAAATACCCTAAAAGGAGATTTGCTCAATAAAGCCAGCTTTTGTGCTGCTTAAAGCGGATGTAAACTCTAGCACAGCACAGCATACAATAAGAAGACTTATATAGTTGCTAAGAAAAGCACTTTGTGTATATAGGGAGATCAGCTTGTCTAATTAGCTATTATCAACAAGTGTGAATGAGGGCTGTGAGTTGTGCTGCAGGTGCTGTGATAATTTGTGATTGTGAACATTGAGGGTTAACCCTTTCTGTGCTCCCAAGAATGTCCAGGAAGTTAACATTGCAAGTTTTGTTTTTTAGGATTTCTGTAAGTAGTAAAAAAGAAAAAAAAAAGAAAAAAATCTTTTTTTCTGCAAAGGTTATCATATTGTGGTTTACATTTTAGAGCAGAGAGGAAGTTCTGAGTTTAAGTCCACTTTAACTTGCAGGGCAGATCACTGCCTTCCTTAAAGCAAACCTCTACCAAGATAGAGAGTCCACCACTACTAGACATTTCCCTTTGCCATACCAATGACTGCAATACATTCTGTGTCACATTGGACTAACAATGCAGATCCGAGAACCAGGCTTCAGTCTACTTAATATTTATAGTGCAACTGTAATTGGGCGGGGGGGGGGGGGGGGGGTTGTAAGAAAGAAAAAAGTTACATACTAAAATCCATTTTTGTGAATCACTAAAGCACCGCGATTTATATTTACATCAGTTTTACCTGACTACACCTTTTATGCATGAACATACCCATATAAACACATACAAAACAGATGTCAGCTGTCAAAACAAGACAGGACACCTTTTTATGTGTGAACCAAGCCTTACTTCAGTAGGGGGAAGCCTCTCCACAGTGGACAAACTTGGCCACAATGCGCAGGCGCCAGTGGGTTCGCAATAGTGCAGTAGCACAGAGACGCTCATGAACGGAGCAAAAAGCTGGGCAAGAGCGTCTTAGTGCTACTGCACCGGTATGGGCCATACTTCACGCCTGCACAGTGCGGCTACACTCACACTCCGAGAGATGTGTGGCCGCAAGAAGCTCTCAACTTAATAAAAAAAACTGAGATGGGAATTATCATATAAGGTTTTTTGGAACTATAGGATGCTCCTGACTATAAGACGCACCTAGGTTTAGAGAACAAAATCCAGGGGAAATAAAGATATATATTAAACCTGGTGCATCCATGGTGAAGGGTCATCTTGTGGAATATGCCCCCTTTGTACCTCATGCCCCCTTGTACCTCTTGCATCTCCCTGTGTCCTCCTCTGTCCCTCTTGTATCCTCCTTTATTTTCCCTTTGCGTCCCCGTGTCCCATGTCTATCCTCCTGTGTCCTCCTCTGCATGGGCACAGTACAGTGAGTCCCTGACATTGCGGCGGGTTGGAGGTTCGTATTGACAGGCATTCTAAAGTCAGGAACTATAAGATGCAGTGGCCCATTTGCAATTCATTTTTCTTTTTTTTTCTCCTTAGTTTTCTCTAAGTTGCTATTTTTACACCTTGGGCCTGATTCACAAAGCGGTGCTAACAGTTAGCACGCTGGTGAAAAGCCCTTTATCACGCCTAAACTCAGTTTAGGCGTGGTAAGTTTAGGCGTGATAAGTTTAGGCGTGATAAGTTTAGGCGTGATAAGTTTAGGCGTGATAAGTTTAGGCGTGATAAGTTTAGGCGTGATAAGTTTAGGCGTGATAAGTTTAGGCGTGATAAGTTTAGGCGTGATAAGTTTAGGCGTGATAAGTTTAGGCACCAACTGTGTTAGCACCGTAGTGCACAGCTGATCAAAAGTTTTGCGCTAGCAAAGTCTGGTGCATTTTGCATAGAGTTTAATGGCGCTGCTTTGCGTGCGGGACTTTGCACGCTATCTACACTTATCTAAACTTAGCATGCCTAAACTTATCACGCCTAAACTTATCACGCCTAAACTGGCTTTTCACCAGCGTGGTGCAATGGTTATCACGCCTAAAGTCTCTAACTGGGTTAGCACCGCTTTGTGAATCGAGCCCCTTGTCAATAAAATGCTTTTTTAAGCCACCAGTAAGAAAAAAAAAAAAATAATAATAATAATATGCACTGAATAAATATGACAGTACTTTTCCACTTAGTTGTGGTATTTTTTCAATTGCAGAGTGCTGAAAAGTTATGTTAAACAGCAGATTAAAATGTATCTCCAAGGAAAAAAACTTAGGTAAACAGGTGAATTGCACATGGGCCAGAGACTTTTTCCCCCACTTTTGGAGGAGAACAAGTGAGTCTTATAGTCCAAAAAATACTACGCATGCCTGTATCCGTCATCGGGAGCGTACTGCACGTTCTGCTCCCGACGACTGGAGCACCACGGGAAGCATGCGCGGCCGGACTGTGCCGACTGGGGATTTTCTGGGACCAGTTGCAAACAAACCAGGAGGCGAAGGAGGATGGTGAGGGAGTGATAAGCCTGAGGGGACTGGAGGAAGCCCCATGTCTGTGTGTATATATTGTATATACATACATACATACATACATTTTCTAATTTCCCATCTCAGGTACACTTTGTCGAAGATTGCTTTAAAGAGACTCCGTAACAAAAATTGCATCCTGTTTTTTATCATCCTACAAGTTCCAAAAGCTATTCTAATGTGTTCTGGCTTACTGCAGCACTTTCTACTGTCACAGTCTCTGTAATAAATCAATGTATCTTTCCCCTGTCAGACTTGTCAGCCTGTGTCTGGAAGGCTGCCAAGTTCTTCAGTGTTGTGGTTCTGCTATGAACTCCCCCCTCAGGGGGGAAAGAAACACACAAATGATCTCTTGAGATTCAAAAGGAAGGCTGTATACAGCCTGCTTGTGTATGGATGTATTTTCTATGTGTGGACATACTGTACATCAACCTACTTCCTGTTTTGGTGGCCATTTTGTTTGTTTATAAACAAACTTTTTAAAACTGTTTTTAACCACTTTTAATGCGGCGGGGAGCGGCGAAATTGTGTCAGAGGGTAATAGGAGATGTCCCCTAACGCACTGGTATGTTTACTTTTGTGCGATTTTAACAATACAGATTCTCTTTAAAGATCTGGTCAGTATAGAGGAAAGACAAAAAGAAAAAACCCGCAGGGTACCAGGAGCCCTTATGGTGTATTATCCTCAGATAAGGAGATAGAATTTAAGAGTAAATATACTCACAAGTGTAGGTTGCTAAAGGCAACCACTTGTACCGGCGTGTAGGGAAGTCCCGTCCCCACTCGGTCTTTATGATCGTTGGTCGCTGCTCCTTAGAAAAAGGCTTCGCTTCTCGAAGGTCACGAAGAACCCCACGAGTGGGGTGATACAAGATCGTTTTCCGAAGGGGGTAGGAGGCGCCCGTATAGTGTATTAGGTGTACTCTTTATACCAAGAGACTCCACTTGATAAAAGGTTAAGAAGGTTTATTTTAGCACAAAAGACAACGCATTTCGCGGTCCAAGCCGCTTCCTCAGGTCAATAACAGGTGCTCTTAAAACAAATAAATGAAATCAATAGAAATACATAAAACATGCGACATAAAAACACACATGTAGTAATAAAATAATATGTGTAGCGGTTATAAACACAATTAGCATCTATGGGGTCCAGCCCTTAGTCATGGCATACAAAAACACAAGTATTGATAATAATAATGATAAAATAAACTACTTCATGAAATAGATATACAAAACTGTAATGGGTGTGGTGGACGGTGGTAGAGGAAGAGGGTGTGTGTATAATGGGATCCATGTTTATAGTGGAAAGGAAGTATAACTAGTATACAAAGTGGTACAGACTGAAGTGGGGAGATGCCGGAGGGGGGATGGGGAGGAGGGAGGGGGGGTATATAGATAGGGGGGGGGGGGGGGAGTTAGTGGAAAGGGGAACAGATAATGTAGGCTGGGGCCTGGGGGGGGAGGGACTATATGCCGGTGGAGGTATGGGAGATCATTACCTAGTAATGGGAGGGGTCCAACTACGGAGAGTATGTATGCCACATAAAGTGTGGGGGAACAGTTACTGGTATAGGGAGGGGTCCAACTGGAAGAGGTAGTAACTGTGGACATATATAAACAACAGGGGTAACAGGATCCTGGTAGATTAAGAGGGGGGACCCGGGAGGAGTGTCGGTGGAAGCGGGAGGTTACATAAAGCACCTGTTATTGCTTTTAAGAGACACTGAAGCGAAAAAAAAAATGATATTATGATTTGTATGTGTAGTACAGCTAAGAAATAAAACATTAAGATCAGATACATCATTCTAATGGTTTCCAGTACAGGAAGAGATAAGAAACTCCAGTTATCTCTATGCAAAAAAGCCATTAAGCTCTACGACTTTCAAAGTTGTGGAGAGGGCTGTCTTCTGACTTTTATTATCTCAACTGTAAGTGAACTAATTACTTTTTCTCTGCCAGAGGAGAGGTCATTAGTTCACAGACTGCTCTGAAAGAATCATTTTAAATGCTGAGTGTTGTGTAATCTGCACATATTAGAGAATGATGCAATGTTAGAAACAACACTATATACCTGAAAATAAAAATATGAGAATATTTTCTTTGCTGCTAATCTTCTAGTAATTATTCATAGTACACAACCAATTCATTATATCAGATTTTTTTTTTCGCTTCAGTGTCACTTTAAGGATCCCAGCGCAGCACAGGGAGATCGGGGAAGCCTCTGGACCACCCAGAGGCTTCCCCTTACTGAGGTAGAAAAAAAAGGGGGGGGGGGGGATTACTGACATGCTTCAATATATTGCCCAACTGAAACCCTATTCCCAAATTTCCTCACCGCATTTCTTAATGTAATATGGGTACCCATAGGTTATTGAAAAAAGCTGTACACCTCCCAGTAGAAGCCAAAATCTTACAAAAACATGTATGACCCATTCCAGTCTGGCTTCAGGAAACATCACAGCACTGAAACTGCTCTCATCCAAATCTGCAACCACCTGCTCATGGCAAGAGACAGAGAAGAGTGCTCCATCCTGATACTGCTAGACATTTCTGCAGCCTTTGATACAGTTGACCATGACTTCTTGATAAGCAGGCTACAGGAATACTGTGGCATTGATGGCAAAGTTCTCCAGCGGTTCCAATACTTCTTGAGTGGCAGAACCCAAAAAGTGTCTATGGGGCCCTTCCTGCTTTTCACAATTTACATGTTACCGCTTAGAAATCTAATCTAAAAACACAGCCTGACATACCACTGCTATGCTGATGATATCTGACTATATCTTTCCTTCAAGCCTGGTGTGACAGACCCAACTCTAACTATAAATGCCTGCTTAGCTGAACTACAGCAATGGATGAGTGATAACTGGCTGAGACTAAGGCTTCTTTCACACTAAGACGTTGCATTAGGTGCTATGTTAAGGTCGCATAACGTGCACCTAACGCAACGCATGGTGGTGGTGGCAGAGGACGTTAGCAAAGAGCCGCGTTAAGCGGCTCTTTGAGGTGTCCGTGATGCGTACTATAGTACGCATGCGCTGGTGGAGACAACGTGAGTGGAACACTGCGCATCACGTAGTCCCGCCAGTGATGTCAACACAGTGCAGTGAATATTAGCTATGTGTCTAATCACTGCGCCCGTGCAAGCAGGCTAATGCGGCAAAGCCGCTCTAACGCCGTAGCATGCTGCACTTTAGATTGACGTGCAGCGTTACAATGTAACGCAACGTGGGCACTGTGAACAGCCCATTGCAGTTACATTGCTGTGCGTTGGGGAGCGTTACAAGCTGCACTAACGTGCGCCTGTTACGTCTCACTGTGAAAGCAGCCTAAATGCAGATAAAACTGAAGTCCTTCTGATCGGAGGGGAAGTGCATGACAACTAAACAACTTCACGTGCAGTCTTCACCACTGGGAATAGGAGGCACTTATCTACACAGCTCTGATCATGTGCGTAGCCTGGGAGTTGCAATTGATGGGGATTTAAACTTCAGAACTCACATCTCTGCTGTGGTGAAATAATCTTATTTTCACCTGAAGAAAAATCAAGCACCTCATTCCCCCAGAAGATCTGCCAACCTTAGTTCATGCCTTCATTACATCCCGACTGGACAATTGTAATGCTCTCTACACCGGCCTTACAAAAAAAGGCCTTGTACCGCCTTACAGCTGATACAGAATACTGCTGTCAGACTGTTAACCAACCAACCCCGTTACTGCCACATAACACCAGTCCTGCACTCCCTTCACTGGCTACCTATAAAATGCAGGATATTACATTTTGCGCCATGGTTTCTTTGGTTGATGTAATTTCTCCTTCACAGGTTGTCCATTATTATGTGGTCTGTTGCTTTGCACAAGCGCTACCTTCCCTCTTCAGATATCCTATGGACTTTGTAACTATACTAGGGGTTGAGTTCCACAGGACTCTGCGCCCTCGCCCCTCCATGTTACATCTGCAATGTGTTTTTGTTTGCTGGCAGGTTGTCTCGGTTCATCATATGGACATAATTTAGCATTTGCTTAATGTTATCTGTATTTTTGTATAAGAGAGAAGGTGTATGTTTCATGTTATCCACTGTTGGCTTGTTATCCTTTTTTGACATTCAATGAAAAAAAGATTTAACCAGGAAAAATGGAGGATACTATTCAAGATCGGCCTACTGATATTTAAGTCAGTACAAAATCTGGGCCCTGGATACTTGAAAAACGTTGCAGCTGCATAGCAATCCATGCAGTCTCAGATCCACATGTTCGAATAATCTAGTCATACCCAGAGTCCACCTGAAAACTTTTGGTCTCAGAGCCTTCTGTCATGCTGCTCCTACATTATGGAAATTCCTTACCTCAGCAGATCATGACAGCTCCATCTCTGGATGTGTTTAAATCCAGACTGAAAACCCACCTTTTTCAGTTTGGCATTTGCAGAAATATAACTTGTTGTGTTAAAACTTCATCTACTACCAATTACTGAATCAGAGAACCTAAGCGCTTTGAGTCCTATAGGAGAAAAGTGCTATAGAAATGTTATTGTTTTTGTCGTTATTGTTCCCCGACTACTGCCAGCACCAGGGCTGTAGAGTAGTTGTTCAATAGAAATCAAAATTGGTCTTTGGTAGAAGTACTTGTAGAGGGTGCAGAGAGGAACAAAACACCCATCAGGCCCTAGGCAATCTAACTGTGGGTACATCTAATGCTGGGGATACACGGTACGTTTCTGTACCGTGTATTGACCAGCTGATCCGGCCAGCTGACAATATTCAGCTGACCCGATCAAGCCGCTCGATTCCCGCCCGCTCGATTCCCGCCTGCGGACAATGGCAGGGAATCGAGCGCTGATAAGGAAGCGCCGGCGGGGTGCGAGCGGTAATCGATCCGCGCGGACGAGCGGGCCCGCGGCTGGGGTCGATCCGGCGGCTAATCGAGCCGCCGGTCGTGTATCCCCAACATAAGAGTGAGGTGCAGGTACTACAACATTTGCATAAACGTGAAACAACACAATTATTTGCATGGTGGTTTAAAAGGCATTTTATGACAAGGTGTGAAATATATCACCTAGGAGAAAACTCTGGAGAAAAAGTGAATTGCATATGGGCCATTGAGTCCATCTGATGCCAAGCCAAATAGGCTTACAGTAAAAAAAAAAAAAAAAAAAAAAAAAAAAAAAAAAATTCCTATAAAACATCCCAAACTACAAATAAAGGAAATAAACTCCACTACGGGCAGAAACCCACTAGGATCGAATTTCTGAGCGGTTTGCGATTAGAAAACTCTTGCTACTGTAGTGCTATGGGTGTGATCCCACTTCAGCGATGTGATTTTATAAAAATCCCCCATAGCATTGCATTAGCAAGAGCTTTTTCAAATCACTAGCAATTAGAAATCGCTCCTAGTGGGTTTCTAGCCTTATTCTGCATCTGCAAACTGCTTATAGAGAGATGCAAATCACCCCTGGTAATGTGGCCAGGATCACAACCAGGGCTGCTGGTAGTTTATACTCATAGGACTGATAGCGCCAGAGACAGAGCTATTTATCCAGCTTCCATACGGCTGCGTCAAGCTTGGTAGCTCACATACTTTCCAATACAATGCGGGCTTACAGTGCACAGATTTCCTCATTTCTTTTCAAAAAAAATTATTTTTGTTTGTTAAAAATCCCATGGCAGATGCTCTGCTTTGGCCTTCACATTAAAACTGCATTAACCATGTGTGCTGTATAATGGATTCTATTCTGGAAGAGCTTTATTTGTTGCACAGGCTACCCATTTTTATGAAGGCACGCTTTGCTAAGCCCATTAGACCTCCCCTCATTAGGCGGCACTAATCTTGGTGACCTCTCAAAGACTTTAAACTTTGAAGCAGAGTAAAGAGTGGGCTGTAAACGAGGTGTGATTACTTAATGAGCCAAACGACTATCATTATGTAATGGCAGCCAAGAGTCCGGATGCAAGGCGAAGGAAGAATTCACAAATTCATAAGATGTAATGGATCAATCTGGCACAGATTGCGCTGAAGCCGGTTCACATAATGGGCCTGAATCTTCTTCCACACCAATTCCAGCTTTAGAAATGCAACATCACATCCTATATCGTAATGGGACTGATTCTCTGGATTAAACCATTTGTTTTTTTATCACGTCGTCCCCTAAAGTTGGAGTGTATAGCATCTCTAGATTATCATATGGAGCAAATGACTCCTGAACTTCAATGGAAAACTTTTTGCGTGTTCAGGGCTGTTTTTAGGCATAGGCAAACCACAGAGCTATGCTTAGCACAATGTGATTCATATAACACTAATTATTAATTATTGGTGAGCCCAAAACTAATATAGGCTATAATCTTTCTTCTCTCAAGATTAAGTATAGGGAAGGCAAAGCAAAACAGTTTTAATATATGTGTAAGTACAGTATTTCTTTCATTTCAATAATTGAGCTAAATTGCAAAAACTCTACTCTGCACAGGTACCCTTATCCCAGATAAGCTGTAATAAGGGACCTTCTAGAAGTTTTATGCATTCAGTAAGACTAAAAGAAATGGCCACTAGAGATAAAGAAAGCAAAAATGGATTAGTCTACATTATACTTTATAAAAATTAAAGGCGAAAATAACTGACTTCTGCTTTCCTGACGGTCTCTTTGCTTTAGCTCCAGTCTACAATGAAGCTGTTGGAACTCAAAAGGAGCGCCACAGACCCCTCCATCTGCTGCCTGTAGTTCACATTACAGCTGGTATGCTACTGCGAGGTGACCCCCTTGTTTGGAATGATCCATCACAGCACTCATTTTAGAAGCCAGAAGCAGCAGGTATAGCTACTGCTCCCGATGTGAAGTACAATGCAAAGTGATGGTTTGCATAAAGAAATATACACAGTGTATCTCAGCGAACGTTACAGTTTAACTCTAACTCTAAAGCCTAGTACACACCTTCAGTCCTGATTGGCCAATTTTACCACATTTTTTAACACTATGAACAGACTACGTAGGTAAACTCTCATACTACATGGAGGTGGTAAAATTGGCCAGTGATAGGCCAATTAAAGTTGAAGGTGTGTACTAAGCATAAATAGACATCGAAGCGGAAAAAAAAAATGATGATATAATGAATTGGTTGTGTAGTACGGATAATTACTAGAACATTAGTAGCAAAGAAAAGAGTCATTTTTATTTTCAGTTAACGTATATACTCGCATACAAGCCGAATTTTTGACCCCAAAAGTGGGGGTCTCGGCTTGTATGCGAGTCACCTACTTTGAGTGGCCATTTCTGTGTGGGACAGGAGCTCCTTCACTTTCAGTGGTGAGGCGGGATGCAGTCCTGGCGTCTTGGATGGCAGGAAAGTGCCTGCAGGAGAATGTGAGGCAGAGCGGGGTGTCTGGTATTAGTGGAAGGTGGGATTGGAGAGCAGGATCTGATGCCAGCAAAACGTCACAGGTGCTTCTGTCACAAGCGTGCTTTCAGCCACAAGAGTGTCCCGCTTTCCCTGCACGGCGGTGGCCAGAATGTGTTATGGATCCGAGCATCCGAAGCTGCCTGTGACATGTATGGAGTGACAGAGTCCAGCACATTGATCAGGGATTCCCTGTTTGTCCTGCACTTGATGTGCTTCATATAGATGACGCGTTTCATATAGATGACGCCATCTAGTGGCGTCTTTAGACAGCAAGTGCAGGACGGAAGAGGGAATCCCCGATCATTGTGCTGGCGATTCAGCGCTGGCTCTGTCACTCCAGACACGTCACTGCCAGCTCCGACGCCCGGAACCATAACACATTCTGGCCACCACCGTGCAGGGAAAGGGGGACACGCGAGTAAATGTGGAGGAGCACCTGTCCCGCTTTGCTGGCATCCGATCCTGCCTTCCATTAACACCTGACACTCAGCTCTGCCCCACATTCTGCTGCAGGCACTCTCCTGCCATCCAGGATGGCAGGTTTCTTCAATTGATCCAGACTTCCCCAAAGCACAGGTACAAAAATCTGATTGTAAATATATGCCTACTGGGTGCACATTTGGCTGTGGGAAGGGGGCTGCCTAACACCTGGGTACACATTTGGCTGTGGGAAGGGGGCTGCCTAACACCTGGGTGCACATTTGGTTGTGAGATGGGGGCTGCCTAACACCTGGGTACACATTTGGCTGTGGGAAGGGGGCTGCCTAACACCTGGGTGCACATTTGGCTGTGGGAAGCGGGCAGCCTAACACCTGGGTGCGCATTTGGCTGTGAGAAGGGGGCTGCCTAACACCTGGGTGCACATTTGGCTGTGGGAAGGGGGCAGCCTAATACCTGGGTGCACATTTGGCTGTGAGAAGGGAGCTGCCTAATACCTGGGTGCACATTTGGCTGTGAGAAGGGGGCTGCCTAACACCTGGGTGCACATTTGGCTGTGGGAAGGGGGCAGCCTAACACCTGGGTGCACATTTGGCTGTGGGAAGGGGGCAGCCTAACACCTGGGTGCACATTTGGCTGTGGGAAGGGGGCAGCCTAACACCTGGGTGCACATTTGGCTGTGGGAAGGGGGCTGCCTAACACCTGGGTGCACATTTGGCTGTGAGAAGGGGGCAGCCTAACACCTGGGTGCACATTTGGCTGTGGGAAGGGGGCAGCCTAACACCTGGGTGCACATTTGGCTGTGGGAAGGGGGCAGCCTAACACCTGGGTGCACATTTGGCTGTGGGAAGGGGGCTGCCTAACACCTGGGTGCACATTTGGCTGTGAGAAGGGGGCAGCCTAACACCTGGGTGCACATTTGGCTGTGGGAAGGGGGCAGCCTAACACCTGGGTGCACATTTGGCTGTGAGAAGGGGGCAGCCTAACACCTGGGTGCACATTTGGCTGTGGGAAGGGGGCAGCCTAACACCTGGGTGCACATTTGACTGTGAGAAGGGGGCTGCCTAACACCTGGGTGCACATTTGGCTGTGGGAAGGGGGCAGCCTAACACCTGGGTGCACATTTGGCTGTGGGAAGGGGGCTGCCTAACACCTGGGTGCACATTTGGCTGTGGGAAGGGGGCAGCCTAACACCCGGGTGCACATTTGGCTGTGAGAAGGGGGCTGCCTAACACCTGGGTGCACATTTGGCTGTGGGAAGGGGGCAGCCTAACACCTGGGTGCACATTTGGCTGTGGGAAGGGGGCAGCCTAACACCTGGGTGCACATTTGGCTGTGGGAAGGGGGCTGCCTAACACCTGGGTGCACATTTGGCTGTGAGAAGGGGGCTGCCTAACACCTGGGTGCACATTTGGCTGTGGGAAGGGGGCAGCCTAACACCTGGGTGCACATTTGGCTGTGGGAAGGGGGCAGCCTAACACCCGGGTGCACATTTGGCTGTGAGAAGGGGGCTGCCTAACACCTGGGTGCACATTTGGCTGTGGGAAGGGGGCAGCCTAACACCTGGGTGCACATTTGGCTGTGGGAAGGGGGCAGCCTAACCCCTGGGTGCACATTTGGCTGTGGGAAGGGGGCAGCCTAACACTTGGGTGCACATTTGGCTGTGGGAAGGGGGCTGCCTAACACTTGGGTGCACATTTGACTGTGAGAAGGGGGCTGCCTAACACCTGGGTGCACATTTGGCTGTGGGAAGGGGGCTGCCTAACACCTGGGTGCACATTTGGCTGTGGGAAGGGGGCAGCCTAACACCCGGGTGCACATTTGGCTGTGGGAAGCGGGCAGCCTAACACCTGGGTGCACATTTGGCTGTGGGAAGCGGGCAGCCTAACCCCTGGGTGCACATTTGGCTGTGAGAAGGGGGCTGCCTAACACCTGGGTGCACATTTGGCTGTGGGAAGGGGGCAGCCTAACACCTGGGTGCACATTTGGCTGTGGGAAGGGGGCAGCCTAACACCTGGGTGCACATTTGGCTGTGGGAAGGGGGCAGCCTAACCCCTGGGTGCACATTTGGCTGTGAGAAGGGGGCTGCCTAACACCTGGGTGCACATTTGGCTGTGAGAAGGGGGCAGCCTAACACCTGGGTGCACATTTGGCTGTGGGAAGGGGGCTGCCTAACACCTGGGTACACATTTGGCTGTGAGATGGAGGCTGCCTAACACCTGGGTGCACATTTGGCTGTGGGAAGGGGGCAGCCTAACACCTGGGTGCACATTTGGCTGTGAGAAGGGGGCTGCCTAACACCTGGGTGCACATTTGGCTGTGGGAAGGGGGCTGCCTAATACCTGGGTGCACATTTGGCTGTGGGAAGGGGGCTGCCTAACACCTGGGTGCACATTTGGCTGTGAGAAGGGGGCTGCCTAACACCTGGGTGCACATTTGGCTGTGAGAAGGGGGCAGCCTAACACCTGGGTGCACATTTGGCTGTGGGAAGGGGGCTGCCTAACACTTGGGTGCACATTTGGCTGTGGGAAGGGGGCTGCCTAACCCCTGGGTGCACATTTGGCTGTGAGAAGGGAGCTGCCTAACACCTGGGTGCACATTTGGCTGTGAGAAGGGGGCAGCCTAACACTTGGGTGCACATTTGGCTGTGGGAAGGGGGCTGCCTAACACCTGGGTGCACATTTGGCTGTGGGAAGGGGGCAGCCTAACACCTGGGTGCACATTTGACTGTGAGAAGGGGGCTACCTAACACCTGGGTGCACATTTGGTTATGGAGAGGGAAGCCACCTCATGCTTGGAGCACATCGCAAAATTTATACCGGGGGGGGGGGGGGGGGGATGGAGGGCCTTATATGCGAGTCAATGACTTTTTCCTGATTTATAACGTAAAAGTTGGGGGAGGGGGGGTCGGCTTATATGCGAGTATATACAGAAGTGGTGTGAATAACTATTTGCCCCCTTCCTGATTTCTTATTCTTTTGCATGTTTGTCACACTTAAATGTTTCTGCTCATCAAAAAACGTTAACTATTAGTCAAAGATAACATAATTGAACACAAAATGCAGTTTTAAATGATGGTTTTTATTATTTAGTGAGAAAAAAAAAAACTCAAAACCTACATGGCCCTGTGTGAAAAAGAAATTGCCCCCTGAACCTAATAACTGGTTGGGCCACCCTTAGCAGCAATAACTGCAATCAAGCGTTTGCGATAACTTGCAACGAGTCTTTTACAGCGCTCTGGAGGAATTTTGGCCCACTCATCTTTGCAGAATTGTTGTAATTCAGCTTTATTTGAGGGTTTTCTAGCATGAACCGCCTTTTTAAGGTCATGCCACAACATCTCAATAGGATTCAGGTCAGGACTTTGACTAGGCCACTCCAAAGTCTTCATTTTGTTTTTCTTCAGCCATTCAGAGGTGGATTTGCTGGTGTGTTTTGGGTCATTGTCCTGCTGCAGCACCCAAGATCGCTTCAGCTTGAGTTGACGAACAGATGGCTGGACATTCTCCTTCAGGATTTTTTGGTAGACAGTAGAATTCATGGTTCCATCTATCACAGCAAGCCTTCCAGGTCCTGAAGCAGCAAAACAACCCCAGACCATCACACTACCACCACCACCATATTTTACTGTTGGCATGATGTTCTTTTGCTGAAATGCTGTGTTACTTCTACGCCAGATGTAATGGGACACGCACCTTCCAAAAAGTTCAACTTTTGTCTCGTCGGTCCACAAGGTATTTTCCAAAAGGTCTTGGCAATCATTGAGATGTTTTTTAGCAAAATTGAGACGAGTCTTAATGTTCTTTTTGCTTAAAAGTGGTTTGCGCCTTGGATATCTGCCATGCAGGCCGTTTTTGCCCAGTCTCTTTCTTATGGTGGAGTCGTGAACACGGACCTTAATTGAGGCAAGTGAGGCCTGCAGCTCTTTAGATGTTGTCCTGGGGTCTTTTGCGGCCTCTCGAATTAATTTTCTCCGCGCTCTTGGGGTAATTTTGGTCGGCTGGCCACTCCTGGGAAGGTTCTTCACTGTTCCATGTTTTTGCCATTTGTGGATAATGGCTCTCACTGTGGTTCGCCGGAGTCCCAAAGCTTTAGAAATGGCTTTATAACCTTTACCAGACTGATAGATCTCAATTACAGTACTTTTGTTCTCATTTGTTCCTGAATTTCTTTGGATCTTGGCATGATGTCTAGCTTTTGAGGTGCTTTTGGTATACTTCTCTGTGTCAGATATCTCCTATTTAAGTGATTTCTTGATTGAAACAGGTGTGGCAGTAATTAGGCCTGGGGCTGACTACAGAAATTGAACTCAGGTGTGATAAACCACAGTTAAGTTATTTTTAACAAGGGGGGGCAATTTCTTTTTCACACAGGGCCATGTAGGTTTTGAGTTTTTTTTTCTCACTAAACAAAAACCATCATTTAAAACTGCATTTTGTGTTCAATTATGTTATCTCTGACTAATAGTTAACGGTTTTTGATGAGCAGAAACATTTAAGTGTGACAAACATGCAAAAGAATAAGAAATCAGGAAGGGGGCAAATAGTTTTTCACACCACTGGTATATTGTTTTTTTTTTTATAACATTGCATCATTATCTAATATTTACAGTATAAACACTACTCCGCATTGTAATTGATTTTAGAGAGCAGGCTAGTGAACTTGTGAACTGACCTCTGCAGAAACAAAAACAATACAGAGCCAGACACTTGAGATAATAAGCTTCAGAAGCCAGAGCTCTCTGCAACTTTGAAAGTCAAGGAGCTCAATGGCTCTTTTGCATAGATAACAACTGGCATTTCTTAACTCTTTCTGTACTGGAAACAATATTAGACGTATGCCTCTGCTCCTGTACTACACATACAAATCATCATATTTTTTTTTTTCACTTCAGTGTGAAAAAGTGTGTGAGAGAGATATCTATCTATCTATCTATCTATCTATCTATCTATCTAAAGTTTGCTTATCCTGGATATCCTTAGTATTTTAGTAAGGGGGCTTTTAGGACACCATGAGTGTGAGAGATAGATAGATAGATCGAAAGATAGAAAATATTTTGAGAAATTCACTGGTCTCACACGTATAATGTATAATGCAGGATGCTGTAATTGCGGGTAACTGCTCATGGACTGTGAACAGACATTTGGTATCCTGATATATCTCTAGCTGTGAATAACCCTATCTGTGTGAATGAAACACTCCCTACTGAAGAAATGGGGATGTAAAAATGAACATTTGGAACAGTTCCATCCACCATACCATGCTGCAAAGAAGCATAATTCAGTATATCTAGAAAATCATAACTGGCAGCAATCCTGGATAACTGGTAGTCCTGTCAAGATCATTTGCATGACCTTGTAACCCAAAAAAAATGTTTTCTTTGCAAAGACATATGCAATATCATTAAAGGACAACTGTAGCGAGAGGGATATGGAGGTTGCCATATTTATTTCCCAACAATACCAGTTGCCTGGCAGCCCTGCTGATCTATTTGGCTGCAGTATTGTCACCAGAAACAAGCATGCAGCTAATCTTGTCAGATCTGAAAATAAATGTCAGAAACATCTGGTCTGCTGCCTGCTAGTTCAGGGTCTATGGCTGAAAGTATTAGAGGCAGAATATCAGCAGGATAGCCAGGCAATGGGTATTGCTTATAAGGAAATAAATATAGAAGCCTCCATATCCATCTTGTTACGGTTGTCCTTTAATCAACAAAGGCAGAGTTACACTTTAATGCTGTGTAGTGTTTCATAAAAGGATGATATATGAGTTAAAGGCCGATCTGAATTCCATAGATCCCATAAGACTAACTCTGCGCTGCCCACTTTGTTAAGCCAGTAAGAATCAGACATTGTACTATAAATTCTCAGTATGTCAACCCCAAGGATCATCACGATTTTCCAATTACATAAAACACTCTTCCTGCCTTCAAGTAAAGCATTTTCCTTTCCAATTAGGTCTGTTATTTTCTTGTACCAGAAACAAATGCCACTGCCAGCCTCTCATGTACACTTGTGTATGCAGAGCTGCGCAGCGGGCGGCTTTTGATCCACGTCAATTTATAGATTATCCATCAGCTCTTATATTACCTATTACATTCCGCACTTCCCTCTGGGATTTCTGCTACATTCTCACTGTCATCTCGCTTTGTTGGCAAAGGTGGAAAAGATCACTCGCTACAATCAATGTGCGATTCCTGCTTAAACTACTCCATACATTATTCAGCCACACTTCTTTACAGAACATGAAAGCCGGGGGAACAAGTGGGGCCTTTTCCTCACGGTCTTGATTTTATTTTTATTTTTTTTGCAAGACTAAAGATCCATCACTGCCAGTTTTAATGCATGGATTTTGAAATGCAATGACTGGATTACATTTCAAATATTTTCCTGCAATTAAAATAACTCTGTAGATAAATACGAATAGGCATATAAAGGATGCTGTTGGAGCAGAAATATCCTGGTGAATAAATACTAAGGCTGGTTCCCA
Organism: Hyperolius riggenbachi; assembly: GCF_040937935.1. Taxonomy (NCBI): domain Eukaryota; kingdom Metazoa; phylum Chordata; class Amphibia; order Anura; family Hyperoliidae; genus Hyperolius; species Hyperolius riggenbachi. Next base: position 543,476,297 of record NC_090646.1, read on the forward strand.
CTAGAAAAAAAAATAGCATTTCCACATCGGAGAAACGAACATGTTCACAGATCCTGTTATTTATAGGATCCATGCAAACGTTTCTGTCTGCAGTGGATCAGTTTGATCCAGTTTGGTGAGAGGAACACAAATTTGGCGCATCACCGACGAAGCAGATGCCAACGGAATCAATGCAGGCCTATGAGAACAGACAGTGTCTATTGTCACTAGGCTTGTCGCTGCATACGTTTCAACTCACTCACCCGTCTTTTGTGTTGTCTCGGGTCCTCCATCACTGCTGCCACCATCACTCAACTCCCAAGCACAGGGCAATAGTTTTATATAAATCAGAGTCCCAACATAGTCTTCTATTGGACTGCAAAAACCCAATGGGAATCCTGCCGAGCAACAGGGAAGATTCTTATTGGCTCACTGAGTGGTGAACCAATGAGTATGACCCCCCCCCTTTGCTAGGTATAATGCTCATTAGTCGTTTGAAATCCAATGGGAGTCTGCTTCTGCCGGGGTTCTGATCTATATGCTGGCGAGTGTCCCTTGCAGTGGAGCCAAGCAACGGTGGCAGTTGTAATGCACGACCCGAATCAGCAGCGGCAACAGCAGGGAGGATGCACTATGGTGAGTAGTGGGAATATATCAATGGACAGAAGACAGTGTATCTGCTCAATAGCTTATGATTAACATGTAGATGAGGAATGCACACCGGTCAAGAATCCATGGGATGTGCCCATGTTGTCTTGCTCAGTCCGGCAGGTGTCTAGGCTTGCTGAAGGTGGACCTGGCACCATCTACAAACAGGAGCTCTCAACTGGATCTTTATTATTGTCCATAGATAGTAGCAGGTGTATACAGCAATGTTTTGAAACATACTGTGCACACGCTCAATGACCAAATGACACGATTCCAATGAAACTATATGCCATACACGCCTCCAAAGTCATCCTGAGTGACTAGTTAGATTGCATGCACTCTAACCATTAATTGATGTGTTCCATGTTGTGTATATGTAGATGGGTGGTAATGTATATTTCAGTATGGGTATGGTGTAGCTTGATGCCTTAATCCAGTGGTATGCTCTAGGCAAAGAAGCTGCAACTATGCCCAACGTCCTGACAGAAGCACTGTGACAGGATGTGTGACACGTGGAAACTCTGCATGTAGAGGAATACATGCAAAACAAGGAATAAGCTAGCATCTCATATAAACAAAACAAAAACATTAAAAAGTCACAGAAGTAAGTAGTTCATCTGGTAACTGCCAACATCACTAGGGTTGTTTAGGAAGGAAAACATTACACTGGGCTGGAATTATGTTTGGCACACACAGGGTCGGTGATAGTACAGTGATTGGACATACAGTAGAATACATAGAATGGCCTCATATGTAGTTGGGTTTCATGCATGTAGGTCTTCCAATAAAGGGGATTTTTAACTATGACACAATACAGCATCACGTCACTAATAAGTGAAAGGTACAGTACTATACTATCTGACCTATAACACATTTTAGTTAGGGATGCACTATGCTCCCTGAAAAAAAAAAAAAAAAAAATACGCTCCAATCTAATTTAAGATCAGAAAGTTACAATATCCCTGAACTTTGAAAGGGCTGTTTGTCTCAATAAATCAAAGGTCACATTAGCAGTTGTAGGAAGAGTTTCATAACATACCAACTACAGAAGCTCCTCTTTCTGCAAACGCCAGGGCATAACTTCTTCCCAGACCTGAAAAACAATACACATAGAATTAGCACTTCACGAAAATCTGGCACATACATTATTTTTGCAATATGTGCACATTTCAGGATTACTTTTTTATTTCTAGGGTTGCTCTTGACAGACAGAAGCCTTCTTTAATGAAAGTGATTAAACAGGTGTAGCACAAGCCAACATGAATGGTAATGCATGCATGTTATGTATGCATGTGACATCCCTCCCATGGTCCTAATCAATGCCCATTCAGCAACAGGATCTTGAGATCCACATGTTAATCACAAAATAACTGAACACAAAATCTGCAAATTTCAAAAAAATCTACAATGACTTTATTCTGTTGGTTTGTCCCTGGTTCACACTGTTTCACAGGCGGCCGGTTGCACGTGCGTGGTCTTCAATTACGACAAATATGGCCACTGGCAGCTTTACTCCTGCCCACAACAGACCTGCTAGTTGTTACGGGCCTGTACACACTGAAAATCCCAATTGCAACAGTATATAAGTGCACGTTCCGCTGCAATTACTGGTGGGTTTTGAAGCACAATTGTAGCGCGATTGTAATTCCCGACAGAAAAAAATATATATTAATAATAATAATATTATGGATAGCAATTTTTAAATGGGAGATTGCAACACAAAATTGCATAGTGCTGCAGTTGCTAGGCGATTTTTATGTGCTCCCATTCATTTAACCCAATCGCAAAATAAAAAAAATAAAAAAATAAACATTCTGAAGGCATTACACCTGCGTGCAAGCACAAATCGGTTTGCACTACTACTACACTACTGTGTAAGGCACCGTGATTACTATGTTAAAGGACAACTGAAGCAACAGAGAAATGGAGGCTGACATATTTATTTCATTTTAAGCAATACAAGTTGCTTGGCTATCCTGCTGATCCTCTGCGTCTAAGGCCCCATACACACATCAGACCATAGTCTTTTGAAAATGAAAGATCACAGACCAATCTTACCACCCTTCATGTAGTATGAGAGCCATACTCTACAGTCTTTTCTATGGAGCTGAACTCCACATCAGACAGAAATCTCTGCAAGATGCTGCACACACAGATGCTGTACAGACACAAAAGATCAGTATCTGCAAAAGATCTGTTCCTGCCAAAGATCCATTCCTGCAAATTGCAATGATAGTCTATGAGATCTGCAGATCATCATACACACATGATTTAACTGACATTCATCTGCAGATCAGATCCACCAGGATGGATTTTCAGATCTGCAGATAATTGCTTGATCTGCAGATGAATGTCAGTTAAATCATGTGTGTATGATGATCTGCAGATCTCATAGACTATGAATGCAATTTGCAGGGATGGATCTTTGGCAGAAACAGATATTTTGCAGATACTGATCTTTTGTGTCTGTACAGCATCTGTGTGTGCAGCATCTTGCAAAGATTTTTTTCTGATGTGGAGTTCAGCTCCATAGAAAAGACTGTGTAGAGTATGGCTCTCATACTACATGAAGGGTGGTAAGATTGGTCTGTGATCTTTCATTTTCCAAAGACTATAGTCTGATGTGTGTATGAGCCTTAATACTTTTAGCCATAGACCCTGAACAACTATACAGCAGATCAGATGTTTCTGACATTATTGTCAGATCTGACAAGATTAGCTGCATGCTTGTTTCTGGTGTACATCAGACACTTCTTTAGCCTAATAGATCAGCGGGGCTGCTAGGCAACTGGTATTGTTTAAAAGGAAACAAATATGGCAGCCTCTATGTCCCTCTCACTTCAGTTGTCCTTTAACCACTGTGCTCTTACAATTGTCAAAACACATGCTGATTATTTAGGCCCTAAATGTGGCCCCTAATGGCTGATATTCTAGCGAAAAATCATTTGAGTCATCAGAAATTCTGATTGGATTGGTTGTAAATAATTTCCATTGATGGGCACAATCGATTATGGATTTTTGTCAAACCAAAATTTGGATTTTCTTGTTGGGTGTGATAGATTAAAAGCAAAGATTGGTTTGCTGATGGTGTAGTGAACGTTTTCACCTCCAATCAGAATCTGATCACTCAAACAATTTTTCGCTAGAAATTAGATCGTTAATGGCCACCTTTACTCTCCGATTATGCTCTGAGCAGCCACCAGACTCTGCTTTTGGGCTAGGCATATAGACTGGCACTGTGACTGCCAGCCCAAACTGAGGAGTCCTACTTGAGGAGAAACCTGAGATCATGGTCACTCGTTCCAGATCATCTTTGCATTAGGAGTTTATTGTTGCCTGTCCCTTGCTAATCACCATCTGTCACTGGTCAAACACTTTGTCACTACCCACTGTGCCCACCACTGCTTCATCTTAGCTGCCCGCTGTCTTTCAACCACAACTTTCTCCTACCACCATTGCTCTGTCTTACAGGTGCCCACTAAGGATACAATCTTGTTCAATTTTACCGTTTCTATGTAATATGAGGTACTACCTAAAATATTCATTCAGATAACATTCACTCAGTTTACCCTTCTATTACAAAGATTCTGTAAGATCAGAGGAAAAAAAATGTTTGTGACATTAGTGGGACACATAATGGTCGATCGAGCCATACATTGAGTGATTTATGGCCAGCTAAATCCAATTACTTTCCCCCAGATTTTTCTCACAAAAGAGGTTTTCACACCTTGACATTGAAATACATTTTCAGCTCCCAGCTAGCAAAAATTACTTAAATTAAGTTTATCCAACACAAGTCAAATACAATAGAATCCCAGTTATCAGGAACTCAACTAACCAACAGTCTCAACAAACCACCACAAATTGCCAGCAGTACAGTGGTGAAAGACAACCTTTTAGACTCTTTGTGGGCCCTATTATGCCTTAAAATGACCTGAGACTTTAAATAGTACTGCAGTTATACTTACCAGGGGCATCCTCCTGCCCCATGCGGTTTGTGGGCTGCCTCACCATCCTCTCCGTTCTCCTGTTATCAACTCCCATAATCTGGCCAGTCGCGCTTTTCTGAGCATGCATGGCCTGGCCACATGCGCGTCCAAGTCACGCTCACACTCCTGGGAGTGTTCTGCTGCCAGCCGAGCAGTGCGTGCACAGAAGAGTAGGTCTGGCCAAATTAGCGGAGTTAACCACGGGACAAGTGAGCGCCCGGACAAGACAGTAAGGGAGGCCACGGACCACATGGAGCTGGAGGAAGCGCAAGGTAAGTATAAATACAGCACCATTAAAAGTCTCAGGCTAGGTGAACACTTAGCAGAAACGCTAGTGTTGTGGAAAACGCTGCATTTTTGCCACTAATGGAAGACTATGGGCAGCAGGAAAAAAACAACAACACATTAAAAACGCTGGTTTTGTTGCATAACCTTCAAAAATTCAGCAAAAACACACATAATGAAAGTCAATAGAAACGCAATGGTATGCATTTTCCATGCATTTTTTTTGGGGGGGGGGGGGGAATTGCTTTATGATGTATTTTCGCTTCCTGTTGTCTTCCTAGCGATTTTACATAAAATGAAAAACGCAAATGCATAAATATGTACGCAAAATGCTTGTAAAAAGCATCTGTGGTAAAAAAAAAAAACGCTACCGCAAACGCACTAAGAACGCACACAACATAAAATGAGGTTTCTTTTAAAGACGGAGTTCCAATTTTAATTTTCCGGTTGCTTAAGACTTCAGGTTAACCGAAGCGCTACACCCACCAAATCGTCCAGGGGATGGCTGCTCAAAGCACTCGAGCAATTGCAAGAGCAACAGCGATCCTTGTGGGCTACGGACAGTGTTGCCATCCCACACCATGCCCCAGGACAGATCCAAAATAAATGGTGTGGTATGGTAATTCTGTCCTCTCAAACCTATCTTCCCCCCCTTTAAGTACCCTCAACCTTGTTCCCAAATTAACCGAGGTGTGTGTTTGCCTTTATATGAGCTGTAGAGGGTTTGATTTCCTAACACACGGCCCTGTCTGGAAATACACTTCTCTCAGGCTGCTGGGAAGGACAGCCACTGTTGCATACCAATTAGGAGGCAGTACAGTTGTTCTTTGAGCTTATTTATCACTTTTTGCCTGAAGTCCTTGAAGGGTGCTTTGTCAATTTACAGTTCTGTACAGAAGAACGCTTCAAGCTTGAGCTGGTGTACTTTATGTGCTGAAGGCAAACAGATGTTAGTCAGATACAAAACTTGTTCCAATAGCCTGAAGATTTTTCTTATGCCAGGTTTCCAGCAAAGAGTACAGAAAACTCTGAATATGTATTGTATCTGTAGGGGAATATTCCTAAGCAATTATTTGCAGCAATCATGAAAAGCAACACTTTAAGCTAGAGAAAACGAGGGTCCTAACTGCATTAATCCAGTGATGTGCAATTTTCCCTGTTTTAATGCACCTCTATCACTTTTCCTGCCATTTCCTTTTTATAAAGCGGTGATAAATAGATAGCTGATAATATGATTTTTTACAGCTTTAATCAGCTTTAATCAATGCGACAGCTGCAGTGTTCTCCCCAGGCTCTTTTAGCCGGGTGCTCCACCCGGCTAGATTTGGTGACCACCCGGCTGTCATCGGCTCACCTCCTCACCACCTCCTATGCTGTAAGCACAGTTGCCCTACATATTCAACTCGCCCCACCCGGCTACTTTTTCATGCCACCCGGCTACTATTTTATGCCACCCGGCTGGAAAAAAATTCGGGGGAGAACACTGCAGCTGGAGCTATTTATAAAGCAACTAGTAGACCTAAGCCCGTTTTGAAATGAGCTCTAGGTCTGTGTTGAATCCCCTCCCCTCTCCCCCTCACTCTCCCCGTGACCGCCGCAGTCACCGCGCATGCGTGAACCTGCCGCTCACCCACTGCGCACGCAACCGCCACGCGCCCCCCCCCCCCCCCCCCCCGTCCTCCCTCAGCTCTCCTTAGTTTCTGCGTCCCTCCCTGCACATGCGCAGTAGCGCAAAACACGGGACACGCACACAAACAGGAAGTGCAGGGATGGGACGCAAAGACGCTTAGGTTTTATTATAGAGGATGATAAGCATCTTTGTTCAAATCATTTAAAAACAGCGAAAAAGGTTGTGGCCATTTCTTCATTCTTGTATTTTTTTTTTAGGTACGTATGTTTAACTTATTTATCAGTACGGTGGGCGCTGTGATAATTAGCAGCTATAGTGGGCACCAGAGTTCCTATACTATAGCGACACTCAGCAGTGGGATAATTAGCAGCAATGTCTGAAAGTTAGCAGAATAATTTGTGGCAATGTCTGAGTTTTAGTGTTAGGAGTGGTGGGGGGTAGGAATAGGCAGGGGTGGTTTTAGGGTTGGGCACTGCTGTGGGGTCTTAGCGTTAGGCATTGCCGGGGGGGGGGGAGGTGAAGGTTGTTAGGGTTAGGTATGACCAGGCGGGGGTCTTAGGGTTAGACATTGCAAGGGGGGAGGTCTTAGGGTTAGGTGTTGCCGGGGGGAGGGGGGGGGTCCTTAAGGTCAGGCACTGCCAGGAGAGGTTGGTTAGGCATCAGTAAAGAGAGAGTATCCTGTGTGAATATAAGGTTAGGCCACACTAAAATATCAGTAAAGAAAAGAAAAAAAAAATAGTGAAATATTGGTAACTTTATCGAAATTCTACTAGCAGCTATCTTCCTTGCCCAAAAATTACTAATAATCGGCAAATTCCACGCCCTTTCTTAACTCGGGGCTCACAATGTGCAAGAATCTGTTACAAAAAGGTTTCTTTTCCTGCCTGCAAATAAGCATGCAATTTTGACAAGTGTAGTCTTAGGGTCCTTTCACACTACATGACGTCACTCGTGCCCATATGTACGCCAGCAAGCATATGGGGCACGCGCATGGAGGGAGCCAGTGGTGGACAAGTAATGTATACTGCACTGGGCACCCTGGGGCACATTGGACATTGGCGGGGCAGCATCAGGGGTTTCATCGCTCGTCTAGAAACTACCTGCCGTTTCTGCCACACACCTGATTGACCATGATGGCCCGACATTTTGCAGCATGCCCGACCACCACCATATATGACAGTGGGGATGGTGTGTTCAGAGTGATGTGCAGTGTTAGTTTTCTTCCACACATAGCGTTTTGCATTTTGGCCAAAAAGTTCCATTTTGGTCTCATCTGACCAGAGCACCTTCTTCCACATGGTTGCTGTGTCCCCCACATGGCTTGTGGCAAACTGCAAACGGGACTTCTTATGCTTTCTATTAACAATGCTTTTCTTCTTGCCACTCTCCCATAAAGGCCAACTTTGTACAGTGCATGACTAATAGTTGTCCTATGGACAGAGTCTCCCACCTGAGCTGTAGATCTCTGCAGCTCGTCCAGAGTCACCATGGGCCTCTTGACTGCATTTCTGATCAGCGCTCTCCTTGTTCGGCCTGTGAGTTTAGGTGGATGGCCTTGTCTTGGTAGGTTTACAGTTGTGCCATACTCCTTCCATTTCTGAATGATCACTTGAATAGTGCTCCGTGGGATGTTCAAGGCTTTGGAAATCTTTTTGTAGCCTAAGCATGCTTTAAATTCCTCAATAACTTGATCCCTGACCGGTCTTGTGTGTTCTTTGGACTTCACAGTGTTGTTGCTCCCAATATTCTCTTAGACAACCTCTGAGGCCCTCACAGAGCAGCTGTATTTGTACTGACATTAGATTACACACAGGTGCACTCTATTTAGTCATTAGCACTCATCAGGCAATGTCTATGGGCAACTGACTGCACTCAGATCAAAGGGGGCCGAATAATTATGCACACACCACTTTGCAGTTATTTGTAAAAAATGTTTCGAATCATGTATGATTTTCGTTCCACTTCTCATGTGTACACTACTTTGTGTTGGTCTTTCATGTGGAATTCCAATAAAATTGATTCATGTTTGTGGCAGTAATATGACAAAATGTGGAAAACTTCAAGGGGGCCGAATACTTTTGCAACCCACTGTATACATAGATCTAGCAGCATCTGCAAACGTTATGACTCTGGTCATAGAATTACACTTTAAAGGGAAGGTTCAAGCAAAAAAAAAAAATGAGATTCACTTACCTGGGGCTTCTACCAGCCCCATGTAGCCATCCTGTGCCCTCGTAGTCACTCACTGCTGCTCCAGTTCCCCGCTGGCAGCTTTCTGACCTCGGAGGTCAGGGCCACATTGCATACATTTTTACGCATTCCAGCTAGTGCAGGAACAAAAATTTACGCGTTTCACCACTAACGCGTAAAAATGTATGTGTTAATGTTCCTGCACTAGTGGGAATGTGTAAAAATGTACGCAATTTGGCCCTGACCTCCGAGGTCAGAAAGCTGCCAGCGGGGGACTGGAGCAGCAGTGAGTGACTACGAGGGCACAGGATGGCTGCATGGGGCTGGTAGAAGCCCCAGGTAAGTGAATCTCATTTTTTTTTTTGCTTGGACCTTCCCTTTAAAACAGAAAATGAGCATGATAAGCAGGACGCCTTATATTTTTAGATGATCAGTGAAGGCAGTCCCCATACTTTTGTCACTACTGGTTTGTTTGAAAATTAAATCAACATGATTTTCCTTCTGCACAATTTCAAACTGGTCAAAAAGAGAAATGAAACTTTAAACTGGTTTTGTCACAAGTGAAATAAGACTAGAATTCCTGATTAAAACATGAAGAAATTGCTTTACGTTTGAGAAATACATCTGTCACATTAAATCATTATACTTAAAGGGAACCTAAACTGAGAAGAATATGGCTTTTTCCGTTTAAAATAATACGAGTTGCCTGACTCTCCTGCGGATCCTGTGTCTCTAATACTTTTAGCCACAGCCCCTCAACAAGCATGCAGACCGAGTGCACTTCATTTCGGCGCTGGGCAGTTCAGCGCAAGGCGAGCTGAATGACGGCTCTTCCCGCTGCCGCAAAACTCCAAGGCGGCGTTAAATTCTATTCTCCCTCCGAGCTCCGAGTTGTCGCAACTCGGAGGGAGAAATCATTTGTGGTCTGGCAGTCGCCAGAGCCCCGAATTACCGCTACGCGCCCCGCGTAGCATAGCGTTGCTGCTATGGGGCGCCTAGTCTCGGCGCACAGAGCTCAGCACTGCATACCGAGATGACCTGCTTCGTGCAGATCAGGTGCTCTGACTGAAGTCAGACTGGATTAGCTGCATGCTTGTTTCAGGTGTGTGATTCAGTCACTGCTGCAGCCAAAGAGATCAGCAGGACTGACAGACAAGCAACTGGTATTGTTTAAAAGGAAACATCCATATCCCTCTCAGTTTAGATTCCCTTTAAAGTTGTGTGACTGCCCTCATGTTCAGACACCCATAGTGAGGACATCCCCCTTCCTTCTTAAAGTACAAACCCAAACATCTACCAAAAGCAAGCTTAAAGTGAGAAAACAGCACATTCTTCTCCAACAGAAGGTTTTATCTATTCCCCAGTCTCTCTCTCTCCTTTCATTAGCATGGACATTGAACTCAGTATTGGTGCAATAGTGGTAGCGGTTTATTCAAATTGCTTGCAAGTTCCACCCTTTCTTGTACTCAGTTGTATGGTAAGATGAGAGACAGATTTATTCACTAACATAGTTACCCATTAACCACTGGTGTGACCAGTAGAGATGCGCCGAACTGTTCTGCTGGCCAACCCTACCCCCCAGAGCCCCCCATACCATGGAACATATGGACTGGTATAGCTCAGGGTGTGAAGCCCCACACGGCTGAGGCTCCACATTCTGGCTATCCCAGCCTGCAAGGGGTACAAGGGGTTAAAGAGGCTTAGGAGGAGGGACCCCATATCTTTTTTTTTTTTTTTTTATGTTCAAAAGTTTCAAAAAAATAGGTAAAGTTGCCAGGGATCTTTATACAACCATATAGCAGCTGTATAGCGATCCCTGGTCAAAGCGTTGCCATTTCCACGGCATTTCCAAGGGGTCCGTATGCACTGCCCCTGGAAACCCCCGTCATGGAATTCATTGCTCTTTCTATTGAGACATGTAAATTTACACTACCGTTAGGTTTGCTACACTATCTGTCATCTACTGCATTTAAAATGTAAAAAAACGTTTTTTTTATGAAACTTTAAAATCGATTTTCTCAAAAACTATAAAGTCTTTTTGAAAAAAAAAATGTTTCCTCTTGTACCCACTTTTACCATCCACATACCCCGCAAATTTGGCATTTCTAGCATGTAAGGGGGCTTTGCTATTAACCGCTAAAGTCGGCTGCCATGTACTCTATGAAACCCGCTGTGAATAGCAGATTCGCGGAAATTTGCTAACCTAAAATGTGATGTTCGGCCCATCTCTAGTGACCAGAAGCTGCAAGGCAGGTAGACAATGGCCACTCACCAAAATCTGCACTGCTGTGTGAGGGAAGAGGGGCTCTGCAAACTAAGAAGAAAAGGAGTAAGGAGCAGACAGAGCATTCCAGAGGAGGCAAGCATGTCTTCCATCTAAAGGCAAGGTTTTATTTTATTAATTAATTTATTTATTGTATTTATAAAGCGCCAACATATTACGCAGCGCTGTTTTAATTTTACCCTGCAATGGCTTTAATAAGTCCAAGATAAACCAAATTTATTTAAGAAAAATGATGGCATGGATGCAATCACACGGTAATTAACCTTTCCATAGCCCTCATTATGGAGTGTGATGACCCTGACAAGATCAGCAAACTATTGCCACATACAAATACAAACACAGGTCAAGTTGCAAGATAACAGTTCTTAAATCAGGCCCTTTTTATGTATGACCTGCATATACAAACACAGGGCCAGCTTTATTTGTTCAAGTCAACTGTATGTACTGCTTTATAGGTTTCACTGCAAGTCTGTCCCATAAGGTTCATTGGTCTGTCCTTCTGGCAGTCTCTAATAACAGGGAACAGCCACAATGCTCCTGCAGGTGTGTCTGCTGGCAGTCTCTAATAACAGGGAACAGTCACAATGCTCCTGCACATGTTACAAAGCTTCCTCATGTGACAACTTCTAGCACCAGGCACAACACTTCATCACTAACAAAAATAATGGGATGAAATCACTGAATGGGATCTTCAAACCTTTTAAACAAAAGGTTAAGTTCACTGTCCTTTAGACTGCTGGAGGGCTTGCAACCACAGCAGCCCCTCTCCCTATTTGAGTGTTCCCTTTATAATGTCTCCATTTAGCATTTCCAACTGCAAGTGCCTCATTGTAAAGCTTCCCAATATTATGCTGAAGATATAGTGCTACCAACTATACTGTCCCCCCATTATGACTGAACCTCATAACACAACATTTGAGTATATACCATAATAGCATCATCATTTTAGTACACCACTATGATTGTGAAGTTGTGGTCTATATAAGATAGTGCCCACGTTACAGTGATCCACAAAAGATTGTTCCTAATATAATACACTTATCATAACGCTTCCTCTAATAGTTTTAGTGCTCCTTAAAATGATGGCTCTATTATAATGGTCTCCATAATAGCATCCTCTAATGGCATATCCCACAGCGAAAGACGCTTGGCAAGCAGCCACAAATGCCCATTCTGTTCCCATACTGACTACCAGCTTCTTAGCTTCATGCAGCTACTGTTTCCTTTGCCTCTCCTTCTCTGACCTATGTCCAATCTGTGAGGTCAGGGTCCTCGGTGATTGGCTAATTGATGGAGAACGAAGGCTTGGGAGAGAGAGGCACAATCAGTCTCCACCATAGTCATCATGTGACAAATAAGAAGAGTGAGAAATGTGCTCAGCAGTCAGACCAGTATGGGATAGAAACATGAAAAGATCATCAAATCACAAGTATAATTCTACTGTCAAGTCAACAGTAAACATTGATGGTACATCTCTAAAATGTATTTTCTTGGTGATAAAAAGCCCTTTATGAGGGAGTGGTAAGGGAGTTGGGGGGTGGGGCGTGGCCTTGGGGCAGTAACGAGCACAGTGTTTTACATCAGGAGGAGACCATTTATTGGCTAACTGTACAAAGATTCCAAGAGCAAGATTTTTCTTTAAAGGGGCACTACAGCGAAAAACTGTAAAATTTAAATTATGTGCAAACATATACAAATAAGAAGTACATTTTGTCCAGAGTAAAATGAGCCATAAATTACTTTTCTCCTATGTTGCTGTCACTTACAGTAGGCAGTATAAATCTGACAGAAGTGACAGGTTTTGGACTAGTCCATCTCTTCATAGGGGATTTTCAGCAAGGCTTTTATTCCTTATAAAGATATTCCCGAAAAAGGATTTAAAGAGAACCCGAGGTGTGTTTAAAGAATGTTATCTGCAAACAGAGGCTGGATCTGCCTATACAGCCCAGCCTCTGTTGCTATCCCAAACCCCACTAAGGTCCCCCTGCACTCTGCAATCCCTCATAAATCACAGCCGTGCTGTGAGGCTGTGTTTACATCTGTAGTGTCAGTCTCAGCTGCTCCCCCGCCTCCTGCATAGCTCCGGTCCCTGCTCCCGTCCCTTCCCTGCAATCAGCAGCGAGGGAAGGGATGCAGGTGAGGACTGGAGTTCTGCAGGAGGCGGGGAGAGCAGCAGACTGACACTATAGAGATAAACACAGCCAGCTCTGACAAGCTGTTTGTCAGCAGCGTGGCTGTGATTTATGAGGGATTGCAGAGTGCAGGGGGACCTTAGGGGGGTTTGGGATAGCAACAGAGGCTGGGCTGTATAGGCAGATCCAGCCTCTGTATGCAGATAATATTCTTCAAACCCACCTCGGGTTCTCTTTAAAGAGAACCAGAGACGAAGCACCCTCATGTATTTTATTACATTTATCAGTGGGAACATGACAGTAAACACCTAACCTGCTTTTAGTTTTATTCTTCTCAGTCTAATCTATCTGTTATCAACTGTGATAAGAATCTACCGACTGGCTCAGTCTAGGTTTGACCTGGAATAATTATAGCTGAGTCACTCTTCTGTGGAGTCTTTTCAAGCCCAAGCCTGGCCCCTCCTGGCTCAGATTTCATACTCAGAGCTGTTGACATGGGAGGGGCTGCTGCTGCAGAGATAGAAGCTCTGACACACACAAGTGTATCTGTGTGCAGTGTGCAGCCAGTCATTATCTACTGTATGCAGTTTCATTTCTATGAGATACACTTCCTACAGGCAGTCACACAGCATACCAGAATAAAGAAAGCAGACAGATGAAAGGCTGCAGCAGCCCTGCTTGTCTATAGTCTCATAGAAGCTAGACAGCACATCCAGAACAACTCATAACCCGGAAACAGAACAGGTATGAGCCGGCGGCCATATTGGATATTTCCTGGAGCAATAATGGATAAAAAACACTCAAAAAGGCACACCAGAGTGGCGAAATTATCAGGTAGAGCATTTATTCTTTACAAGCTATCAACTGATATGTTTATTTTGTGTGAATCGTTCATCTCTGGTTCCCTTTAAACAATGATGCTGGCCAGCTTCCCTGCTCCCTACACAGTTTTTTGGCAGTTGGACAGAGCAACTGCCATTCACCAAGTGCTTTTGAAAATAAATATATCCCTGAGAATCCCCTATAAAGAGATAGTAGTAGCAGTAGGGTATTGTACCGTGTTAGCTATCAGTAAAAGCAAGAAGTTTTAAATCAGGATGATACCATTTATTTGGATGACTAAAAATGAATAAGAATAAGCAAGCTTTCGGCCTTGCAGCCTTCGTCGGTCTTACATCCTGTTAGTTTGGTGGTACAGACAGCTATATACATGCAACATCAAAAGGGAAAACAGATTTTTATTTTATTTTTTAAATCTATTTTCCCTTTTGATGTTGCATGTATATAGCTGTCTATACCACCAGCCTGCAAACTAACAGGATGTAAGCCCGACGAAGGCTGCAAGGCCGAAAGCTTGCTTATTCTTATTCATTTTTAGTTTGCCAATAAATGGTATCATCCTGATTTAAAACTTCTTGCTATAAAGAGATGCACTAGTCCAAAAGCTGTCACTTCTGTCAGATTTATACTATCTACCGTAAGTGACAGCAACATAGGAGAAAAGTAATTTATGGCTCATTTTACTCTGAAAAAAATAAAAACGTACTTATTTGTCTATGTTTGCACATATTTTAAATTGTAAAATTTTTCGCTGTAGTGCCCCTTTAACCCTTTTATTAAAGTTACTCAGTAAATGGTCTCCTCCTGATTAAAGACGTTTTGCTTTAAGCAAGGAGTGAACAGATTTAATAAAAACATGTGTATGATCTATCATTGATGTTCACTAGCCAAAAAGAAGGAAGCTGAATCTAGACAGGTGCATTGAGTTAGAATAGAATAGCAATCAGCTGCCACTGCTAGCAGAAATAGCCAACAATACACCACTGTGCACATCTGCAAACACGCATGCTATATAAACAGCCCCCTATGGCACTTATGAATATAAAACAATGCTTTGGCAAACCTGCTTGAAGCCTTCCCAGCCGCATAAGCATGGTTATATGTGGAATTTTCAGAACATCCAGGCAAAGGACTGAACAGATTTTTTTTCAGACATAAACTTTGCTCGTTCTGCAACACTAATTTCAAGAAAAAACTAACTTGGAATGTCAGTTTAAATATTACTTTAGAATAGGAAATTTTATTATAGTGCTCCTGTTGTGGATTTTTTGGGGCCTAGTGGCTCCCTGAATTCAGCTGGACTTCTTGGTTTTGAAGTGAAGCCATGCTACTCCCACCCCAAACATACTGCCCAGCTCATGCCATTTCCTGCATCACAGATTTACCCCTCTGCACCGCTGCACAGACTAACTTGTGGTCACATGAGCTGAAGGTAGAAACCAGATAGTTGAATTCTTACTCTGAGTACCATCCAACTATGGGAACTGCCAGGTAAAGCACCATAAGTGACATCAGCGGATACTTTTGAGGTATGGAGGCTACAAAGTATGCCACCTTACTACTGGCTAATATTACAGGGATCCACTACATGGTCAATTTAGAATACGCCTGAAACAAGTTATTAGCAGTTAAAGTAGGACCCCATCCAAAACATTTTATTATAGTTTTGGATAGATCTAAGAAGTATAAGGCCCCTTCCACACTATCGCATCGCGGTACTCACCCCAGCCACTCCCACGTCACAGTGGCCATAAGCCCCTTTGAGACTGGCCATACTGGCAATGGTGAAACGCAATGTGACAAAAATGCTTCCGACAACACAGACTCTGCAGTGCGTTAACAAGCGGTACCACTCGGCAGACAACTGCATTGGAGTCAATGGAATTGCAACAATCTATTTATATTGTTGCGGTAGAGGTGAGGTCCACATGTACAAATCATTCAAATTTCAGTGACATACTTCCTGTCCAGCATGTCACTGAGTAGGGTGCGGAGCTATGCAAATCACCCTGGCAGCGTACTCTGCCGTAGGGTGATTTCAAGGATACCTAAAAGGAAAAGGGGTATGGAGGCTGCCGTGTTTATTTCCTTGTAAGCAATATCAGTTGCCTGGTTATCCTACCAGTTGTCCTACTGATCCTCTACCTCTAATATTTTTAGCCATAGACTCTAAACAAGCATCCAGATCAGGCGTTTGACATTTTTGTCAAATCTGACAAAAAAGCTTCCCTTCTGCAGGACAATCGCACTGCACCATGTGTTAAGCCAGCCTTACGGCTCCTACCCACTATGCAATTTCTATGACTGATGATTTTTTCCGACAACAGGGGAAATTTTTGAGCAACGAGCGATTGTTTCCACCATCTCGTGATGTGGGTACAGGTTGCGCGATTACCTGAACAATGTTCGGCGACATGGGGCAGTGTTCTCCCCAGGCTCTTATAGCTAGGTGCTCCACCCGGCTAATTTTGGTGAGCACCCGGCTGTCATCAGCTCACCTCCTCATCTTCCTCCTTTTATGTTAGCAGAGCTGCAAAGAGCCTGCATTCCCCCATTGAGCACCACCCGGCTACATTTCCATGCCACTCGGCAGGAAGAAAATTCTGTGGAGAACACTGCATGTGGCGATAACAACCATGATGGCGGATCAGATCTATAAGATCCCAGACTACTCTTGCGCAAAGTGCTGCAATTGTTTGAACTCTGGTTCGCACCCGTCGTGTGCTGTTGCATTTACCTGTCGGCAGGAAGATGGATCAGGAACACTCGTCGTCATGGGACATTGCTGAGATCCATCTTACTGCATCGTAACTTAAGTACTAAGCTTTAGACATCAATCCGATTCCTATTTCTGGCTCTGAGTTCTGTTTTAAGGGGTTTAAACTCATCTATTGTTATGATGACAGTGTCAGATAACAGTAATAAACTCAGCAACAGGAACAAAGACAAGAAAAACTAAACTTTTTCTATAATTCAAGACCGACCGTCTATGAGTGTATAGTTGCTGAAGGAAGATGATAAAGCCAGGAAGTACGGTATATGAAAAGAAGAGTGATCAAACCAGCTGTGACACAAACATCAATATACTTCTGGCTACAGATGTTGAATGAGATGCTATTTTTCAGCGTTAATCCAACTGGTATTGCAAACGGCATGCAGCCGGGAATTGGGCAATGAAATGCAGCTGCTAATTTCTTGGAAAGGCCCATTGTAATGGTGTGTACACACTTGAAAGATTAATGAAAGATCTTAGACCAATTTTACTCCCTTCCATGTAGTATGTGAACCATACTCTACACCAGTGGTCCTCAAACTAAGGCCCGCAGAGCTGGTCATGATAATCTGGCAGAAGTGTCCAGTGGCCCTTACTTCCCGATTAGTTGCTGGCATTATGGAGGGGCTAATCCAAAGGGGCCCCTTCTGCAGTGGAGCATCGGCAGTTGATGGATGGATCGATTCCCAATCATTGTCAGGTGACATTGATTGAGAGCATGTATGGGCCTTTAGGCTATGTACACACATACAATTTTTATTGGCCAATTTTACCACTTTCATGTGGTATGAGGGCAAACAGATTTTGAATACTATGAACAGATTGCATAGGTAAGCTCTTAAGCCTCGAACATACGTCCAAGGCATAATGCCTGCCAAGCATGGGGACTCTATCCCTCAGGTGACATTGCAGGCTAGTGATGTGTACTGTTGCTAAACGAGGGGGGAAAGGGCGAAACAGCACAGTAAAGTCACGTGGCAGGCAGGCTTTGTGGGGAGAACCATTCTCTCAGCCGAATCATTTACACTTGGGGGAAATCACATACGGTTTTCCAAAACCTCATGCAAAAATGCCCCAGATGTGACAGGCCATGTTAATCAATGGGCCGGGTCACAATGAAACACATACAACATGCATGTAGCAGAGAATTGTAAAAAAAAGATTTCAGCTAAAGCACATCTATGTAAAGGCACCCATAGGTATACATGTGCTATTGCACATTGCATTACAGCTCACTGCAATCCATGCACAGTGAACTAGCCCACACACAATATCAGAAGCTTTTTCCATGTCTTTCTGGGAAGTCTGAATTTATGTCTGTGTATATCTCTTTATGGGCTGTAATAAGTGACTGCAGTAGGGCATGAATGCACTTCCTGCTCTTCTTTTTTTTCCCCTTCTTTTGCATGCACAATGCACTGAGGATGAAGGAAAAGTTTCTGTAAAGTCTGCAGGCTGCTGTCCTGGGAGGAAGCAGAGCAGAGCTGTCACCTGCACCTTACTAGGGACTCAGGCTAGCTAGAACTGTATGCTAATATCCCATAGCAGACTCCGAGTCTCACCTCCCCCAGCTCCAGTGACAAGCACCACCCGTCCATCAAATCGCAGTGGAGATCCCATCTCGCCCTCAGCAGCTCAGAAGAAGTGACAGCTAAACACACACGGGACACCAAGCACAGGCAGCTTCTGCTCTGCGTACCAAGCCTCGTCCTCAGCCAGGGGCGGGGATACAAACAGGAACTGGTACCATGATTGGCCAGCTGTCTGGAGACCTGGAGTAGGAGGCTGGGTACGATGTTAACTCTTTCCTCTCCAGGGAGCAGGTTGATAATTCTTTGTGGTAAGCAAGAGATATTTTGCTTCCAGAATCCTGGTCAGAAGTCTTAGTAGCCAGGGTGATGCTGTCATCACTATTTATCGTGTGTAGTAGCAGAACTGACAAAGTATGTTATCAATTTTGCAAAGGTGGGGTGGTGAAAGTTTTTTCACCAACTTTATCAGATTTTGCAACCGGTTGCATTAATTTTTAGATATCAGTATCAGAAAGTGCAACCTAACCATTGACTTAAATGATAACTAAGTTGTTTAAAAATAAAAAAAACTTACCTGGGACTTTTACCGCACCCTGCGTCTTGTGTCCGCGCCGGTACTCAGCCATCCTCCGTTCCCCCGCTGCGGCTCACTTCTGTATTTGGCGACTTCAATGTCGCCGGCCAGTGCGGCCTTGCTCCTGCTCACATCGCTGGGAGCATCCTGCTAGTGATGGGTCGTTCGCGAACGAGCCGGCTCTTTGCTGCGAACGACAAGAGCCGGTTCTCAGTTTTAAAAGAGCCGATGCCTCAGCCGCCCGACACAGCTCTGATTTGCTGTGTAATAAAGGGCGCTGAGGCATGCTGGGAGATGTAGTCCTCCTCTCGCAGCTTGTAGGAGTGTATGGGGCGGAGCAGAGCAGTAGCAGGAGGGATTGCTCCAGTCAGATAAGCAGTCTGAAGTTGTCATGGAGACGGGGGCGGGGCTTTTACTCCGATTCTGAGTGGTGTCTAGTGATATTTAATGAAAAGCCGATTCAGAGCCGTAAGAGCCGGCTCTTTAATGGGAGCCGATTCAGAAGAGCCGATTCTCTGAGAAGAGCCGGAATTTCCATCACTACATCCTGCGCATGCCCACTTCAAAAAAACCTTGTATTGTGTCTGCGCAAGACACTCCCGGCAGCGGAAGCAAGGAGGTGCGTGGCCAGGGTTGCACAGGCGCAGTGGCCAGCGACATTAACGTCAGCGAACACGAAAGTGAGCCGCAACGGGGGAACGGAGGATGACTGAGTACCGGCGTGGGCAGGGCAGCCATCAGGGGGGAACAACTGACACTGCAGTGAGGGGCCCAGGGCTTCTCAAAGCGCTGAAAGGGCTGCATGTGCTGGCTGCGGGCCTGTGGCTCACTAACCAGCACACTGCATTCCAGCACTGAGAGAAGAGTGACAGCAGCGCTTGAGCGTGGGGAGCAGATGAGTGAGTCCGCTACAGCGGACTTTCTATACTGGGGCACCACCTATATCTGGCTACTTATACTGGGCCACCACCTATACCTGGCTACCTATACTGGGGCACCACCTATACCTGGCTACCTATACTGGGCCACCACCTGTACCTGGCTACCTATACTGGGGCACCACCTATATCTGGCTACTTATACTGGGCCACCACCTATACCTGGCTACCTATACTGGGGCACCACCTATACCTGGCTACCTATACTGGGGCACCTATACCTGGCTACCTATACTGGGCCACCACCCATACCAGGCTACCAATACTGGGCCATCACCTATAACTGGCTACCTATACTGGGGCACCACCTATACCTGGCTACCTATACTGGGGCACCACCTATACCTGGCTACCTATACTGGGCCAACACCTATACCTGGCTACCTATACTGGGCCAACACCTATACCTGGCTACCTATACTGGGCCAACACCTATACCTGGCTACCTATACTGGGCCACCACCTGTACCTGGCTACCTATACTGGGGCACCACCTATATCTGAACAACTGAAGAAAGATGGAGCGCGCCATAGTGCATTAAACGTTTTAGGGGTATTTTATTGACACATAAACGTTATACTCACAAACATAGATGTTTAAAATCGCATATCAGCGGACAGCCAGCCGCTTTCCTCAGTGGTGGAGAACAGCGCGGAATCCGATGTCCTGGTCTCCGTCTCGCTGGGGAGTGGGCGTGGCTGGATTCAGCAAGCGTGTGACATCATGACGCGTTTCGGCGCACGGCACCTTCGTCAGATGACGTCTACACGCTCTAGAGGGCTTACTTGTAGCATCTCCCCGCATGGTCGCCATAGCGACTGGAGGAAGCTCAATGAACTTTATTGAACAGTGGTGCGGGGAGGGGAGGCGTGTATAAGGGCACATTGGCCAGCGCGTCATCCTCTACACCTGTACATAAATTATAACCCAAATGAACATATACACAATTTGAAAGGACCATTTTTTATAAAAAGTTATGTAAAAAGGGGGGATATTATATATATGTGTATATATATAAGTGGAAATTAAAAAAAATATATATATATTTTTTGATGGATAGTTAAAACTCCAATTAATATTTTCACATACCGCTGCGCAGTGAGAAACAGTGAATCATATCAAAATTCGCTGCTGGTGCAGCTACCAGTTGATATACACAGACTTGATCTAAAACACATAGTTGCCCATCTTCAGTGGACACAATAAGACACTTATTCTATGACTACATCACAACTAAATATACAAAATTCATAAAAAGTACATAAAAAATATATAAGAAATACATAAGATAATTGGTAATGGATAAGACACCACATTATTCAAGGATAATATCCTAAAGCGACTATCACACTGGAATTGTCTGGAGTTGATTGATTTAGCCTCTACTCATGGGTTACTATACCCTATAATCAGGGAGATACGAAGATATATATATATATTTATATGACTTTCCATGGCCTGATGTACACAAATCCAGGGGCCAATGGAATGTCTTATTGTGGCAGGGAGAATTGCGCTGGGAATGGATGGTTGGTTAAACACTACCCCCGCACTTCCTTCCTCCCACCCTTTCCTCTTTCCCTTCCCCCCCCCCCGCCCCTCACCACCATCCCTGCACTTCCTCCCCCCCCTCCTCCAACCATCCATTCCCAGCGCAATTCTCCCTGCCACAATAAGACATTCCATTGGCCCCTGGATTTGTGTACATCAGGCCATGGAAAGTCATATAAATATATATATATCTTCGTATCTCCCTGATTATAGGGTATAGTAACCCATGAGTAGAGGCTGAATCAATCAACCCCAGACAATTCCAGTGTGATAGTCGCTTTAGGATATTATCTCCTTGAATAATGTGGTGTCTTATCCATTACCAATTATCTTATGTATTTCTTATATATTTTTTATGTACTTTTTATGAATTTTGTATATTTAGTTGTGATGTAGTCATAGAATAATTGTCTTATTGTGTCCACTGAAGATGGGCAACTATGTGTTTTAGATCAAGTCTGTGTATATCAACTGGTAGCTGCACCAGCAGCGAATTTTGATATGATTCACTGTTTCTCACTGCGCAGCGGTATGTGAAAATATTGATTGGAGTTTTAACTATCCATCAAAAAATATATATATATATTTTTTAATTTCCACTTATATATATACACATATATATAATATCCCCCCTTTTTACATAACTTTTTATAAAAAATGGTCCTTTCAAATTGTGTATATGTTCATTTGGGTTAGAATTTATGTACAGGTGTAGAGGATGACGCGCTGGCCAATGTGCCCTTATACACGCCTCCCCTCCCCGCACCACTGTTCAATAAAGTTCATTGAGCTTCCCCTAGGGGGGCAAAAGAGAACGGATAAGGGATAAAAACTGACCTACAAGTCCCTATCTCATTTGTTAACCCAAGACTACCTGTATTTTGGCTCCACCCACAACTTTCCATGGTCACGCCCACTTTTGCCGCATCATGCTGTGCATGCTGCTTTCTTCAGTGTCTGAGCCATGCACATTTTTCGCCGCAGCGCACTCCGCGCACAGACACGTGGGTGGGATGGCTAGTGGGTGGGCACAGAAACCAGTGGGTGGGCCCAGGGAGGGAGGCCCAGGCCTGATGATGTGTGAGGGGCCCAAAATTTCTGATGGCAGCACTGGGCGTGGGCACAAGACGTCTGCAGGAGGCCGGTAGAAGCCCCAGGTATGTTAAACTCTTTTTTTTAAACAGCTTACAATTATCCTTTAAAGCATACTTGTCAAACTCAGGCCCGGAGGCCAAATGTGGCCCTCAGAACCATCACATTTGGCCCCCAAGAAATTTCCCCACTTTACATTATGTTTTGCCCACTCTAGACCGCCAGGGAAGCTATAATGGAGGTGAAGCCCTAAACCGCCAGGTAAGACATATGGGGGAGGAAGAGGGAGGCACTAGACACCAGGGAAATGTATAGGGGATGGAGGAGGCCGCTAGACACCAGTTAACTGTATAGTGGAGGAAGGCAGCCACTAGACATCAGGGACCTGTATAGGGGACGGAGGACCAATAAACACTAGCGAACTATATAAGGGAGGGAGGACCAATAGATATGAGGGAATTGTATAGGGGAGGAAGGAGGCATTAGACACCAGTAAACTGTATAGGAGAGGGAGGGGAACCACTTGACACCAGGGAACTGTATGGGGAGGGAGGGTGCCACTAGACACCAGGGAACTGTATAGGTGAGGGAGGGGCATTAGACACAAAGGAACGTTAAGAGAGGGAAGTGGCCATTAAACATTGAGGTTGGCCGGCGACTTGGTCCTAGCGTTCAATTTTTGCCCACTTTGTGTTTGAGTATGACATCCCTGCTTTAAAGCTATTAATATCAGAAAACGCAACCCAACCCTATTCTCACACAAAATCTTGTATGCTATGACCTAACCTGTCATTACTCTCACACAGAGCCCTTCACTACTAAACTAATAGACCCCCCTTCCCCCAGAGGGAACTAGTAACCCCCCTTGGTGGGCAACTAATAACACCAGCGGTTACAAATAATTACAGACGGGATTAGTGAAAGAAGTCACGCATGCGCAGTTTTGCACAGTTGAACTGTACGGCAAGTTGCATAATGAATAAAAATTACATAATCCTGCATGAACTCTGAAATATTTGCATCTCATTGATCATTCCTAGAGCAATGCAGGATGCATATCTATGTGGTTGCAAAGCACCCACTGCACCCCTAGCATTTCATCAACAACAGAATGGGCTTTTGTGATTGAGTTTCAAACTGTGTTCTAATTACAAATCATCTAAATAGGCCCTAGCTTTTCATCGATTTTTAGGCTCGTTTACAATGAGCCAGAGACAAAATGGACATTTTAGTATCCACTACGTTTGACTTTCGTTTCTGGAGAAGATGCTTTTTCACTAAAGGCTTTTATAAGTAAAGCGTTCGCTATCCACAACAATTAGACAGGACTTTGCATTTCGTTCTGATTGCATTTTTGACAGCTTTTTTTTTTTTTTTTAATGCACCAGTGTAGATAGGCTGTAAAAAAAATATGGTAATTCTAAAGGACCCTTTCTACGGGAGACTGAACTGTGCGATTGTTGGGCAGTTCATCTTCCTGGCCACACCTTCCAGCTGCAAATACCTGTAGCTGAATGGCAGGGATTGTAACACCAGATACTTTATGTCATCGCTTGACACGCAGTGATGTTACCTGTCAGCGAGTGAGCCTGACATGTTTCATCAGAAGGTGACTGCACTCATATGTAACGCCATGGGGGAGCTGCCTGTCTCAAATGCCCATGTTGAGTGCTACTATGCTGCAGTTATTATTCGATGGCCATAGAGACAGCATTTGCTACTTTGGGGATGTTGTTGCAGCATTTGGCATTTTGGGGGCTCATGATTATTAAATGGTATGCTAATAATGTAGCATCAGCAGCTTGTGCAGATTTTGCGCACAATCTAATCCCACCATAGTCATAGTCTAATGTCCTACGATATTATTATGCATTTAGATAGCACTGGCATCTTAAGGAAGAGAATGTAGTCATGTCCTTGGCGGAGCTCACAATCTAATTTGGCCATAGACTATAGTCAAAGTCTAATGTCCCACCATATCATTATTATGTATTTATGTAGCACTTGCATCTTCTGCAGCACTTTACAGAGTACATAGTCATGTCATGGACTGACATCCATGATGCAGATCTCCCATTTCACCACATCATTGTGGGAACACTGCTTTTTCTTATGTGTTTGGGGAACAGTGCCTAATTACCTTTAGGGTCACTTTGCCTATCTGTGTTTTGGGAGGAAACTTTGGCCCACTGCTTCAGAGTTACATTACAGTTCGCTCCGCCCACACCATGTCATGGACATGCCCATTTTCCCACCATGGTCATGGACACGCCAATTTTTTGGGCGCTGCACACGATGGTCACCAGTCTGTCATATCTCTGAGCACAGAGTGACTACAGGTTTACCATCATTAGATTGACAGATGAGAGTAAGTGCTGAGGCTTTTGTGCTGTACCCTGTGCCCATGGTGGAGCAGTAACCTATGGCAACTGCTTGAATTTAAGGATTCTGTTTAGATTGAGAGATCGCCTGTAAACTTCTACCATTTAAGGTGTGAAGTTACCCTTTACGTGAAAGACAGTAATAATGACAAGGCAGGAATAAAAGTAGTGATTACAGCGCAGCACATACTAAGTGACAGGAGGAGAAGATTGCATCACATAGCACAACATGCTCTGAGTTCCAGTAACCTTTGCCTTCCTTTTTCATACTGCACTGGGATAAAGTGTCAAGCTGCTAACTGATCACTGATTATACTCTAGACTGACTTATCTGATGATTGTGTCACATGATCCAAAACTTACTAGAATTCTCACCACAACTGAGTGGATTTGCTGAACTAAAGTAACCATAATGTTGCTCTTTACTTACCGTAAATAATGTCTAAAAAGAAATTATCTGTTATGCCTCAAACATCCAGTTAGGCCCCGTTCAGACTGCAGAACGCAGACCGCAACGCATGCGGACCGCAACGCGTACGAACGCACGCCATCCGCGTTCGTATGCGTTGCGTGGCTGATCCCATCACTGAAAAGTGAATGGGACAGCCATGCGTTTTTACAAAAAATGCGTGCAGCATGCGTTCCCGGACCGCACAGGTCCGGAACGCATGCAGTGTGAACATCAGACATTGCACTCTATGCAATGTCTGATGTCGTGCGTGTCGGCCACCTGCACGCGTTTCCAAAACGCGGCTGGAAACGCGTGCAGTGTGAACGGGGCCTTAAATCTTTCCTTTCCTTAATAATGTCTGTAGGTACAATATTTTCTGCCTTATAAGATGCTCCAGAATATAAGACGCACCTAAGTTTAGAGGGTAAAAACCAGTGAAAAATATTTATACTAAACCTGGTGCGTCCATGTTCCAGGAGCGTCTTGTAGATGTTCTCCCCCAATTAGTGTCCTCCTGTGTCCCCCATGTCTCCTCCAAGTTACCCCATGTGTCCCCTTCCATCTTCAGTGTGTCCTCTGTATGTCCCATTCTGTCCCCAGGTGACTCCTTCTGTCCCGTGTGTCTGCTCTGTCCCCGCTTGGTGTGCACTCCATGTCTCCGCTTCCCTCCCCCGTGTCTCCTGCTCCCCCTGTATAAGTAGAAGTGTAGCAGCAGCTGTCTTACCCAATCCATCAGCTCCCACAGGGATCACCGAACTCAGCGGCAAATACGGTATGTTGCCTAATGCCAGAGCCGGGACAAGAATTCTGCGCCCCCTCCTACACTGCGCCCTGAGGCTGGAGCCTCTCCAGCCTATGCCTCGACCCGGCCCTGCCTAATGCAGTTTATTTTGCTTTAGAATAAAACTGTCCTTCCTTTAACAAATAAAGATAGGTCTGAATAGAGCACAAAGGTTTTGTTCATAATATAGGCATGCTGTATTAGCAGCCAGCAGCGTCTGCTGCCACTCTGGTCTGTTTTAGGCCTGGTTCACACTGGATGGATCAGTGGCGGACACAGCCAGCAGTGGGCCCCTGTGCAAAATTGCAATTGCGGGCCCCTGCGACCTGTGGCGCGCGAAGCGCGCCGCGGCAAAAATGGGTGTGGCTATAACCTAAAAATAGGTGTGGATAGAACCTGCAAAAATGGGCGTGGCAATGATCGGAAGAGGGCGGAGCTAACTGTAATTTAATGCGAACCCGGGGTGAGGGTTTATTTCCTTTTAAACAATACTAGTTGCCTGGCGGCCCTGCTGATCTATTTGGCTGCAGTAATAAACTGAATTACACCAGCAACAAGCATGCAGCTAATCTTCTCAGTTCTGACAATATTGTCAGAAACCCCTGACCTGCTGCATGCTTGTTCAGGATCTATGGTTGAAAGAATAAGAGGCAGAGGACCAGCACGGCAGCCAGGCAACTGGTATTGCTTAAAAGGAGAGAAATATGGCAGCCTCAAGATTATTCTCACCTCAGGTTCCCTTGAAAAGTGCAACGCAAAGACAGTGGGCCCAAGTTTTGGTGACCCTTTCCCCAGAAAATTCACATAATTGTGCAGGTTTTCTCAAGAAAATACACATCATGTCGGCAGATATGCCCAGAAAATACATTCAATCATGTCGGCAGATATGCCCAGAAAATACGTGCAATCATGTCGGCAGATATGCCCAGAAAATACGTGCAATCATGTGGCAGACCTGCCCAGAACATACACCTGCTAATATAAATAAAAAAACAAAAATATTTACTCACCTGCAGCAGCAGACCTCCTGTCCCAGCCTCCATCCGGCGCGCAGCTCCCATGGGTGGTGCGGTGGATAGGTAGCCTGGTGGGTGGGTGGGTAGGTAGCCTGGTGGGTGGGTAGGTAGGTAGCCTAGTGGGTGGGTGGGTAGGTAGCCCTTAGCCGGGTGGGTAGGTAGTCTGGTGGGTGGGTGGGTAGGTAGCCGGGTGGGTGGCTGGGTGGGTAGGTAGCCTGATGGGTGGGTAGGTAGCCTGGTGGGTGGGTAGGTAGCTAGGCGGGTGGGTAGGTAGCCGGGTGGGTAGGTAGCCTGGTGGGTGGGTGGGTAGATAGCCTGGTGGGTGGATGGGTAGGTAGGTAGCCTAGTGGGTGGGTGGGTAGCCTGGTGGGTAGGTAGCCAGGTGGGTAAGTAGCCTGGTGGGTGGGTTGGTAACTAGCCGGGTAGGTAGGTAGGTAGCCTGGTGGGTAGGTAGGTAGGCAGCCTGGTGGGTGGGTAGCCGGGTGGGTAGGTAGCCTGGTGGGTGGATTGGTAACTAGCCCGGTAGGTAGGTAGCCGGGTGGGTGGTTAGGTAGGTAGCTGGGTGGGTAGGTAGGTAGGGAGCCTGGTGGGTGTGTGGGTAGGTAGCCCTTAGCCAGGTGAGTAGGTACCCTGGTGGGTGGGTGGGTAGGTAGCCTGGTGGGTGGCTGGGTAGCTGGGTGGGTAGGTGGCCTGGTGGGTGGGTAGGTAGCCAGGTGGGTGGGTAGGTAGCCTGGTGGGTGGGTGGGTAGGTAGGTAGGTAGGTAGCCAGGTGGGTGGGTTGGTAACTAGCCCGGTAGGTAGGTAGGTAGCCTGGTGGGTGGGTGGGTGGATAGGTAGGTAGGCAGCCTGGTGGGTGGGTAGCCGGGTGGGTAGGTAGCCTGGTGGGTGGGTTGGTAACTAGCCCGGTAGGTAGGTAGGTAGCCGGGTGGGTGGTTAGGTAGGTAGCCGGGTGGGTAGGTAGGTAGCCGGGTGGGTAGGTAGCCTGGTGGGTGGGTAGGTAGCCGGGTGGGTGGTTAGGTAGTCGGGTGGGTAGGTAGGTAGGAAGCCTGGTGGGTTGGTGGGTAGCCGGGTGGGTAGGTAGCCGGGTGGGTAGGTGGTTAGGTAGCCGGGTGGGTAGGTAGGTAGCTGGGTGGGTGGGTAGCTATCCGGGTGGGGGGCCCGACTCCTATCCTCCCCCCCCTTCCTCACCTCGGGGGCCCCCCCTCCCGGTATGCGCGGCAGGAGACCGGCAAATACAGGAAGTCTCCGGGGCTTCAGGCAGGCGCTAGTGTTGGGCGAACATCTAGATGTTCGGGTTCGGGCCGAACAGGCCGAACATGGCCGCGATGTTCGGGTGTTCGACCCGAACTCCGAACATAATGGAAGTCAATGGGGACCCGAACTTTTGTGGTTTGTAAAGCCTCCTTACATGCTACATACCCCAAATTTACAGGGTATGTGCACCTTGGGAGTGGGTACAAGAGGAAAAAAAAATTAGCAAAAAGAGCTTATCGTTTTTGAGAAAATCGATTTTAAAGTTTCAAAGGGAAAACTGTCTTTTAAATGCGGGAAATGTCTGTTTTCTTTGCACAGGTAACATGTTTTTTGTCGGCATGCAGTCATAAATGTAATACATATAAGAGGTTCCAGGAAAAGGGACCGGTAACGCTAACCCAGCAGCAGCACACGTGATGGAACAGGAGGAGGGTGGCGCAGGAGGAGAAGAAGGCCACGCTTTGTGAGACACAACAACCCCGGCCTTGCATGAGGGCAAGAAGCGTGCGGATAGCATGCTTTGTACCGCCATGCAGTCATAAATGTAATAAAGATAAGTGGTTCAATAAACAGGGACCACGCGGCAACGCTAACCCAGCAGCAGCAGACGTGATGGAACAGGAGCAGGCGCAGGAGGAGAAGGCCACGCTTTGTGAGACACAACAACCCAGGCCTTGCATGAGGGCAAGAAGCGTGCGGATAGCATGCTTTGTACCGCCATGCAGTCATAAATGCAATAAAGATAAGTGGTTCAATAAACAGGGACCACGCGGCAACGCTAACCCAGCAGCAGCAGACGTGATGGAACAGGAGCAGGCGCAGGAGGAGAAGGCCACGCTTTGTGAGACACAACAACCCAGGCCTTGCATGTGGACAAAAAGCGTGCGGATATAGCAGCAATGCTTTTTGCCGCCATGCAGTCATAAATGTAATACAGATGAGAGGTTCAATAAACAGGGCCCGGAAACGCAACACCATCCCAGATGTTCATTGGTCATGTTACTTGGTTGGGGTCCTGGAGTGTTGCGTAGTCATTTCCAATCCAGGATTGATTCATTTTAATTTGAGTCAGACGGTCTGCATTTTCTGTAGAGAGGCGGATACGCCGATCTGTGACGATGCCTCCGGCAGCACTGAAACAGCGTTCCGACATAACGCTGGCTGCCGGGCAAGCCAGCACCTCTATTGCGTACATTGCCAGTTCGTGCCAGGTGTCTAGCTTCGATACCCAATAGTTGAAGGGTGCAGATGGATGGTTCGACACAGCTACGCCATCTGACATGTAGTCCTTGACCATCTTCTCCAGGCGATCGGTGTTGGAGGTGGATCTGCACGCTTGCTGTTCAGTGGGCTGCGGCTGCATGGGTGTCAGAAAATTTTCCCACTCCAAGGACACTGCCGATACCATTCCCTTTTGGGTACTAGCTGCGGCTTGCGTTGTTTGCTGCCCTCCTGGTCGTCCTGGGTTTGCGGAAGTCAGTCTGTCTGCGTACAACTGGCTAGAGGAGGGGGAGGATGTCAATCTCCTCTCTAAAGTCTCCACAAGGGCCTGCTGGTATTCTTCCATTTTGACCTGTCTGACTCTTTCTTCAAGCAGTTTTGGAACATTGTGTTTGTACCGTGGATCCAGAAGGGTATAAACCCAGTAATTGGTGTTGTCCAGAATGCGCACAATGCGTGGGTCACGTTCAATGCAGTCTAGCATGAATTGAGCCATGTGTGCCAGAGTCCTACCAGAATCCTCATCATCCTCTTGTGAGCGTTGTGATAGTTGTTGTGATGCATCATAGTCGTCACCTTCCTCCTGGTCTGCTTCTGCTGACCATTCGCGTTGAATTGTGGAAGTCCAACGTGCACCGCTCTGGCCCTCGTCAGTGGTGGCATGAAATTCCTGCTCCAACTCCAGCTGTTCCTCCTCCTCTTCTTCGTCATAGCTGCTGGGGCCAGCGTTCCCTGAGGCGGATGGCCTGATGTTGGTACCATCACGCTGATCGTTTTCTCCTTCAGATTCCCCCAGTTGCATCATGACAGCTGTTTCCTTGATTTTTAACATCGACCTCTTCAGTAAACACAGCAGTGGTATGGTAATGCTGACTGAAGAGTTGTCACTGCTCACAAGCAACGTGGATTGCTCAAAATTTTGGAGGACTTGGCAGAGGTCCAACATGTTGGCCCAATCGGATCCACAGAAGCTTGGCAGCTGGCCGGATGCGCCTCGGTACTGCGCCGTCATGTACTGGACCACTGCACTCTTCTGCTCGCAAAAGCGGGCTAGCATGTGCAGCGTAGAATTCCAGCGCGTAGGGACATCACACAGCAAGCGATGGTGGGGGAGATTGAAGCGCTCCTGCATCTTGGCGAGTGCCCCCGAAGCAGTACTGGAATTTCTACAATGTTTGGACACTCGACGCACCTTCAACAGCAGATCGGGCACGCCTGGGTATGTCCTCAGGAACCGCTGAACTACTAGGTTCATCACGTGCGCCAGGCAAGGGATGTGTGTCAGCTTAGCCAACCTTAAAGCGCGAATGAGATTACTCCCATTATCACACACAACCATGCTCGGTTTCAGGTCCAGCGGTGCCAGCCACAAATCCGTCTGTTCCTTTATTCCCCTCCAAATTTCCTCCCCTGTGTGCTGCTTATCCCCAAGGCAGATTAGCTTCAGCAACGCTTGCTGACGCATGCCAACAGCTGTGCTGCACTGCTTCCACGATCCTACTGCTGCTGGGTTAGCGTTTCCGGATGAGGTACAGCTTTGAGATGCGTTGGAGGAGAAGGAGTCAGAGAGGTAGGTGCTGCTGTTATCCAGTGGGAGGGACGGCGGTGCAGCTGTTTGTGGCGTGGGCAACACCCGTGCCGTAGCAGGTGAGGAATCGCTGCCAGGCTCCACAAGGTTCACCCAGTGCGCGGTAAGGGAGATGTATCGACCCTGGCCGAACGCACTCGTCCAGGTGTCAGTGGTGAGGTGAACCTTGCAGGCAACGGCATTCTTCAAGCTTCGGGTTATTTTGCTGACCACGTGCTCATGCAACTCAGGCACTGCAGAGCGTGCAAAGTGGTAGCGGCTGGGAACCACGTAACGTGGGATGGCCACTGACATCATGCCCTTGAAGCTGTTTGTCTCCACCAATTGATATGGCAGCATTTCGCAGGCCAGAAGCTTGGCTATGCTGGCTGTTACTGCCACGGCCCGGGGGTCATTTGCTGGCAATTTCCTCTTGCGCTCAAACATCTCCGACACAGACAACTGAACCGTAGCGCTGCACACGGAAGGGCTGTTGGTTGTTGTGTTTGATGAACACTGGGAGACCTCAAGAGCACTACTCCGGAAAGTGACAGTGTCAGCGTCGTCTGATGTTTGTGTATGTTGTGAACCACGCAATGGCTGGGCTACTGCTGCTGCTGAGGCGGGTCTGGTGAACCCAAGGGAGGCAGTGTTGTTTCTGGTACCCTGTCCTGACGCGTTTGCCCAAAGAGTGGGATGTTTGGATAGCATGTGACGGCTCATGCTGGTGGTGGAGAGGTTGTTAATATTTTTCCCCCTGCTCAGGCGGGTCTTGCACACCTTGCAAATCGCCATGGTAACATCCTCAGTGCAGTCTTCAAAGAAAGCCCAGACTTTGGAGCACCTGCCTCCTTGCTGGCGATTTCTGTTTGCTCCTCTTTTGCCTCTCACTTGAACTTCCACGCTTGTGGTGCCTGAAATTGCGCGCCGCCTACCTTGTGGCACAAGGCGAACTCGTGCAGCAGTGTGTTCTTCAACAGACTCATCTGTGCTGCTGCTACGACGGCGATGTTCTCGTTCACAAACAAAATCTGGGTCTCTGTCCACATTGTCCATACCCTCCTCTTCCATCTCCTCAAACTCGTCATATGTCATTGTGGGCCACCGCCGTGGAGTAGAGCTCCCTACAACAACCTCTGCGCAGCACACTCCAACGTCGTCTTCCAGATCTTGTCGGCCGACCTCCTGCAATTGCAACCCCTCCTGCCCAAATTGCTCTGGGATTTGGGTTTCCGAGTCCTCTTCGGACTCGCCTTGTATTTCAGTGCGCGGTGCATTTCCCACAGTTAACGGTTGTGAATCCAGGCACAACATTTCTGGCTGTTCCTCCATTGACCTTTGAAAGGTGGAAGTTTGTTGGGCTGGGAATAGCTCCTGCGAATACCCCATTGTGTCCTGAGGTAATTCATCGGACTGGTTATCTGGCAGTTGTGTGCGTGGTGTCGCTGCCGGTTGTGTCAGCTTTGTGCCCACTGGCTCCTTGTAACTGGCTGAGGACTCGGACCTCGTGCGTGATGTGCTGGTGCTGCTTAACCCACTGCTGGACGCTTGAGAGGTCATCCAAGTAATTATCTGGTCCTGTTCTTTTGGATTTGTGAGGGTTGTTGTCCTGGACAACATGGGCGGTATTGAGTGGGTTTTCTTGGGTGCTCCCCTGTGGCCTGTACGTGAACCGTCAGGGGAAACACCTCTTCCCTTGCCCCTCCCTCTTTCACCGGATTTCTTCCTCATTTCACTTATCCTTACAGTACACGCTGACTGGCAGCAGTACAGTGGCAGTACAGAAATGCTATACAGTACCACTATTCCCAGCAGCGACACAGAGCACAATGCTATACAGTGACGGGTGAGCGGTGTACCACTATTCCCAGCAGCGACACAGAGCACAATGCTATACAGTGACGGGTGAGCGGTGTACCACTATTCCCAGCAGCGACACAGAGCACAATGCTATACAGTGACGGGTGAGCGGTGTACCACTATTCCCAGCAGCGACACAGAGCACAATGCTATACAGTGGCGAACGAGCGGTGTACCACTATTCCCAGCAGACACAGAACAGTACACAGAATGCTATATAGTGTGGCTGAACGAGTGGTGTACCACTATTCCCAGCAGACACAGAACAGTACACAGAATGCTATATAGTGTGGCTGAACGAGCGGTGTACTACTGTTCCCAGCAGACACAGAACAGTACACAGAATGCTATATAGTGTGGCTGAACGAGCGGTGTACTACTGTTCCCAGCAGACACAGAACAGTACACAGAATGCTATATAGTGTGGCTGAACGAGCGGTGTACCACTGTTCCCAGCAGACACAGAACAGTACACAGAATGCTATATAGTGTGGCTGAACGAGCGGTGTACCACTATTCCCAGCAGACACAGAACAGTACACAGAATGCTATATAGTGTGGCTGAACGAGCGGTGTACCACTATTCCCAGCAGACACAGAACAGTACACAGAATGCTATATAGTGTGGCTGAACGAGCGGTGTACTACTGTTCCCAGCAGACACAGAACAGTACACAGAATGCTATATAGTGTGGCTGAACGAGCGGTGTACTACTGTTCCCAGCAGACACAGAACAGTACACAGAATGCTATATAGTGTGGCTGAACGAGCGGTGTACTACTGTTCCCAGCAGACACAGAACAGTACACAGAATGCTATATAGTGTGGCTGAACGAGCGGTGTACTACTGTTCCCAGCAGACACAGAACAGTACACAGAATGCTATATAGTGTGGCTGAACGAGCGGTGTACTACTGTTCCCAGCAGACACAGAACAGTACACAGAATGCTATATAGTGTGGCTGAACGAGCGGTGTACTACTGTTCCCAGCAGACACAGAACAGTACACAGAATGCTATATAGTGTGGCTGAACGAGCGGTGTACCACTGTTCCCAGCAGACACAGAACAGTACACAGAATGCTATATAGTGTGGCTGAACGAGCGGTGTACTACTGTTCCCAGCAGACACAGAACAGTACACAGAATGCTATATAGTGTGGCTGAACGAGCGGTGTACTACTGTTCCCAGCAGACACAGAACAGTACACAGAATGCTATATAGTGTGGCTGAACGAGCGGTGTACTACTGTTCCCAGCAGACACAGAACAGTACACAGAATGCTATATAGTGTGGCTGAACGAGCGGTGTACCACTGTTCCCAGCAGACACAGAACAGTACACAGAATGCTATATAGTGTGGCTGAACGAGCGGTGTACTACTGTTCCCAGCAGTGACACACAATGACTGGGGGGGACCCTGGCTAGCGTGGCTGGAGCGCGAACTACCCTGCCTGCCTACCCAAAGCTAAACCCACAGACAAATGGCGGAGATATGACGTGGTTCGGGTATTTATTTACCCGAACCACGTGACAGTTCGGCCAATCAGAGCGCGTTCGGGTCCGAACCACGTGACCCGTTCGGCCAATCACAGCGCTAGCCGAACGTTCGGGGAACGTTCGGCCATGCGCTCTTAGTTCGGCCATATGGCCGAACTCGAACATCACCCGAACAGGGTGATGTTCTGCAGAACCCGAACAGTGGCGAACACTGTTCGCCCAACACTAGCAGGCGCTAGAGGCTCAGCCGCTTGGTCTCCAATATGTCTCCAACTCTGTATACTGCTCGCTACTTCCTGGTTTAGTAGCGAGCAGTATATAGAGTTGGAGACATCGGAGACCAAGTGGCCGCTGAGCCTCTAGCGCCTGCCTGGAGCCCCAGAGACTTCTTGTATTTGCCGCTCTACCGCCGCGCATACTGGGAGGGGGGCCCCCCGAGGTGAGGGAGGGAGGATAGGAGTCGAGGCCCCCCAGGGGGAAAATAAATTAAAAAAAATATAAAAAACAAAAAAAATACTTAATGGGCCCCTGAAGCAACAGAACTTCAGGGGCCCTCGTGCGGCGGCACGGCCTGCACGGCCGTATGTCCGCCACTGGGATGGATCAAAAACTGATCCGTGTAAAAACTAATCAGTGAAACAAGCACAAAACATATACGAGCGTCACGTCATCACAACTGAGCCTACGGTTCTCCTTTCTTTGACGCTGCAGGATTGTACTTAATTGTACTTAATCTGAGTGTAGGGACTGTACAATGTCACATTATAATGCACAAAAATAGGTAAAAGCAACTGTCATTGGATAGGCCACACAAAAAAAGGTTGTGGTGAGCCAACAAATAGCAATTATTATGTTAGTTGTACTGAAAGTCTTTTTTTTTTTTACATTTTTACTTTATATAGTAAAGTACTTTGTATTAAATATGTTTCTATTAATATTTTTGGATTATGGAACGAATCATTTGAGCTTCCATTAATCCTTTTTGGGAAATTTGCTTTTGATATAAGAGTGCTTTGGATTACAAGCATTTTCCAGAACTAATTATGCTCACAAAGCAAGGTTCCACTGTACTTTCCTAGTGGTTCTGGATGGGTGACCATGAGCTATTTGGGTATTGTAAGTAAATAGTTTACATGTTAGTGTCCACAATGCTATCCTGATGAGGACTGCATCCTCTGTTGCCCCCAGCCTGGCTCAGTCCTTCTGCAAATCAGCCTGGACTAGGCTCTGATCCCCTGGGCCAGGACCTCTGACCTCAATACAGTATTCACAATTAGACAACTGTCTTCTGATAGCAAATTAGCATAACTGAAGTCAACATGTGGATGTATGTTAAAGGAAACCTAAACTGATGAAGAAAAAAATTGTTTACAGGGGCCCATACACTGGTCGATTTAAGCAATCAATTCTATCAAATTTAGCAACCGATTTGCAGCTGATTTTGATTGATTTGATCTATCTGACAGGACGGAAAATCTAGGTCGATCTGCTGCCAGCAGGCCCATAGAGTTGCATTGGATCTAATGGTCCAATAATGCATTTAGATCAATTTCTAATAGATTTCCCATATATTTCATTCTGAAATCTACTGGAAATCTGTTCCTAGTGTGTGGCACACATCAAATAGATTCCTGTCAGATTCGACTTGACAGGCATCTGACAGAAATCTATCTAATGGTTGAATCTGCTGCAAATCTAATGTATGGCCACCTTTAATTACCTAGGGCTTCTATTGGCTCCCTGCAGTCGCCCTGTGCCTGCACTGGTACTCAACAAGCCTCCACAATGGCTATCGACTGGCGCAGTGGCCACTGACTGGCTCAGTTAACAGAATCAAAACTGAGCCACAGCAGGGGACCGGAGGATCGTTGAGTACAAGCGCGGGCACAGGGTGACTGCAGGGGGGCGGTAGAAGCCCCAGGTAAGTTATACTCTTTTTTTTCTCTGCATCAGTTTAGGTACAGTTTAAGGACTGCCATCAAATTCTATGCCTTTTTGCTTAATATCGGAAATTTAAACTTCTTAGGAAATAAAATTGCGGACCTCCACAAATCTGGTTTAGTGTTGAGAGCAATTATAAATACCACTGGACCTCACTGCTGTCGTACTGCTCAGAAAGGATACATATGTTCCCTTATTCAATTAACTTTTTCTCCTTAGTGTTATCCTAGGAAATATTTTTTAATTTTGTCTTTGAAATAATTTTTCATCACTTTTCAATTAAAAAAGTACCAAAAAGTGAAAAAGTACAATCAACAGTTTACTGAGTATTTTTTGCTTGCTGGTGATTTAAAGCCTAGTTCCCCAACCCTGGTCTCGGGGCCCACCAACAGTAAATGTTTTGCAGGAAGCCACAACCATTCACAGGTGAGGTAATTAGCATCTCAGCGGAGCTGATTACCTACCTCTGTGGATTTCCACAAAACATGCACTGTTGGTGGGCCTTGAGGACAGGGCTGGGGAACACTGGTTTAAAGGACATTTCATTAGCAAGGTGTGAAGATATCACCTTGAAGAAAACTCAGATGAGACAATTTACTGCATATGGGACATTGTGTCTCCTAGGGAAGAAGGTTCTTTGACAGAAAGGTGAAAATCAGTCCCAGAACATCACCAAACATCTTGTAAAGATGCCGGAGGAAACAGGTAGACAAGCATTTATATCCCTAGTGAAACAAGTCGTATTTCAACATAGCCTCAAAGGTTGCTTAGCACAGAAAAACTATTTCTCCAGAGCCACCATAGAAACACTACATTGTTATATTCAGAGGAACAGGGTGAGGATTGGAAGCCAAAGAACTCCATCCCAGCCATGAACCAAGGTGTGGGAGCATCATCTCTTGGGAGTGCTTTGCTGCAGAAGGGATTAGTATGCTTCGAAAAAAATAGATGGCATCATGAGGAAAGAAAATTACGTAGATATACGGAAGCAGCATTCCAGGAAGAAAGTTGAAGCAAGTAACAATTGTTGTTTGTAAATGGATAATGACTCCAAGCATGCCTCCAAAGCTGTGGAGAAATGGGTTACAGACAAGTTCAATGTATTTGAGTGACCATCACAAAGTCCTGACCTCAACCTGACTGAAAATGTGTGGGAGCACTGAAAAAGCATGAGTGATCAAGTAGACCTACAAACTTGTCCCAGTTACACCAGTTCTGTCTGGAGGAATGGGCCAACATTCCAGCAACTTCTTGTAAGAAGCTTGTAGAAGGCTGCCCAAAATGTTTGGCCAAAGTTAGACAATTTAAAGGCAATGCTACCAAATATTAAGAGTGTGTATAAACTTGAAACCCAGTGAAACTGTGATATATGAGCATATTCAGTAAAAGATGGTAAAATTGCACAAGCAGTGTAATGCACGTTAGTATAGCAACAAGCGTTACCTAGGTTACTTGGATTGTGCCATTTGCAGAATCCCCACTACATCAGTGGCATAAGGATCTGTAAAATTGTCATGCACTAGCCGCATGCAGCAATTTTACCATCCTTCACAGATTATACCTCATAGTAAATAAAAACTAAAATACAGGTGTTCCCCTACTTACAAACTGGTTCCATTTGCGGGAGATTGTTTGTAAGTTGAATTGGTTTGTAAGTTGAGTCTGTGTGTTAAACATGGTAAAATGTGGATAACTGATTTACTTTTTACTCTGGATTTGGACATATAGTTTAAGCTATGTTTTTGGTTGTTTTGAATGTTCTTTTCAATGTGTCTTAAACTCCTTATAACAGTTTATATAATACTGTAACATTTAACAAACATATGAAATAAAAAAGCAGAATTGTATATTTTGTACATGAAGACAAATACAACTTTATTTGTATCTCTACAACATTGTAAATTGAGTCGTTTGTAAGTGGTGCAATCGTTGCTACAGTAACGTGCGTTACTAACGAGTGTCATCAGTACTAATGCTCATTGCCGTAGAAATGGTCACGCTACTCTAGTGTCGCAGGTCGCAGTAATAATGTAATTTGAGGTATTTGATGCCGGAAGTATGGGTAATATTGCCATGCGCTGTCTGTGCACGGCAGTATTAGCTCAATTTTGTGCCATTGATCTTTCGCCTACGCATCCAAGACAGATAAAGAGAACTTTTTGACTAGAGTTCCACTTCTGTAAAGGAAAGTTTATCTCGCTTACTAGAAGATGATGTGTTCTTTAAAAGATGTTCTTGCAATAAAATTACAGTATCACACGTATGAGTATTGGCTCATGCATGGTCCGCCAGGATCAC
This sequence comes from Hyperolius riggenbachi, assembly GCF_040937935.1. Taxonomy (NCBI): domain Eukaryota; kingdom Metazoa; phylum Chordata; class Amphibia; order Anura; family Hyperoliidae; genus Hyperolius; species Hyperolius riggenbachi. The sequence goes on from NC_090646.1 coordinate 543,515,007, forward strand.
CAGTTGTACAAGTTGCACAGAATGCTTTGCACGGCCTGTCCTCGATTTTGTCTGTTTCTCTGTTTAACTAATGTCTCATGTTTGTGCACTTTGTACTTACCGGTATGTGTGTGCGTGTGCGTGTGCGTGTGCGTGTGTGAGAGAGAGTTGGTGGTTTTTAGCTATATGTATGCACAAGGTACAGAACTGAGTGCTCTCTGAATCTTGCTTCCACAAATATATTCAGTAAACCATAAAAGTAATTGCCCATGATTTTTTTCCTTGCTTCTTCTTTTTGTGGTTGCCTGGTAGACACATATTATTATTATTATTATTATTATTATTATTATTATTCACTTGTATGGGGGTCGCATTTACTTTACACTGAATCATCTGTAACACTACCTGTCCCTCACAATCTCATACATTACAAGACATCCTGGACCATTAAACCTGAATGATATCTACATAATGAGGAACAGGATGATGAGGCTATGCATGCAGCTGTAAAAGAAAATAACTGATCTAATAACAATAATTGTTACAGTGCCACCTAGTGTTACTTAGTATAGTTACAGGCATTGCTATACTTCAAAGCTGTATCTCACCCATTACCAAAGGGAGCAAAGGCTCCCAACAGCTAGTGAGTCTGCATGACATACATCACCCCAGTCCAGGCATATTTTTTATATGGGTGTATTAGGACATCATAGCAGAGATTGAAGCTGGCAGCAGCACACAAGTTGGGTCAGGGGTTGTAGCACAGACAAAGGCAGAACATTAAAGCAGAGGTCAAGGCAAGCTGCACACACACACAGGAAAAGTGCAATTCCAAATTAGCCAGGTGAAACACAACAGCAACGTGCAGGATCAATGGCAACCACCGGAGCTGCTCACTTACTTACTTACTGTACTGTTACCAGAAAGGGCTTGTAATACTGTTCTGGGATATCTCGCATGTGTCTCTGTACTAAGTTTGCATGCTAGCCAGCACGCTTGTGCCTACAGCCAGGATATGTGTTGTGCATTACTGTGCAAACACCTACAAAGGTCAAAAGGTGCACACCTACTGACCCATCAAGGACACCTGAAACCACCAGGAAGCCCATAGAACCTTAGAACAATGAAGTGCCCCTTGCCTGGTCAAGAGCATCCACAAATCTTTCCGCAATAAACAGAGGGGGAGGTGGGGTATTGCCACAGGTTGGCACTGTAAACCTGTGTGTGTTGCATTGCTCACCTGTCCCAGCGCGCTGTTCTGTCCATGCTCCATCTTATTCCCTGCTGCCTCCATGATCTGGCACAGGTTATTTACACATAACATGCACTGCATTAAGAAGAGGCAGGCAGCGGGGCTGAAGACTGAGCTCAGACGGAGCAGCGCACCGTGACAGGTGAGTTATTACAATTCAGTGTTCTCCACAGGCTCTTTTAGCCAAGTGCTCCACCTGGCTAATTTGGAAGGCACCCAGCTATCATCTGCTCACCTCCTCATATGCTGTCAGCAGAGTTGCGCTAGCCCTGCATTCCCCCCGTCATGCTCCATCCGGCTACTTTTTCATGCCACCTGGCTGTAAAAAATTCTGGGGAGAACACTGAAATTCAGCCAGCCACACAGGGACTCTGGGGCAGTCGGAAGGAGATCACCTGGGGTAAAGGGGGGGGGGGGGCAGCTGGCTTGAGGGCTAACTTTGCTTGAGGAGGGGTAGGGGGCCCCCAGGTTACATTAAACCAGGGCCCCATGCTGCTTAAACCTTCCATGCCTGCAGATGACTCAGATCTTAAGGCATGTCCACCATCAACTGGTAACTGCAGCCATAGTCTCATGTTCTTCCCTCATGGATAGCTACATCATTATATTGAATGATGATTAGGTAACTTCTTTCATCAGGTTACTTAGCTCTCTCAGTACAATACTAACACCGGTTGTTGTACTGATTTCCTGTTACCCATTATATGTTTCCTGTCCGGGGCTCAATTTGACTAAAGGTGGCTATACATGGTACAATTTTTAATTTTTTTTCGATTAGATAATTTAGTTCAATTATTCTGTTAGATCGAATATAAAGATTTTTCTCGAAAAAAAAGGGATAATCGTTCAAATTTCTTGATGGAAAAAAAAAATATTTTCAACTTTCATTCGATTCGATCATTTAGATCGAATAAATGGGAAAATCGAACATTTTTATTTTATCGTGTATGGGCACTATAATGGTTACCATCTGATCTGCCTGCCATGGCCATGGTCTTTTTATTGGTAATCATTTTGGCTGTTTGGTCTCATCTCTCACTTGTCCACAATAATGTGTTTGCCTGGTGTTCCTGTACCAGAGCCTCCTGCCCCAACTCTCACCATGATCATTCCATCCAGGTGAGTGATGTGGGGAGATCTGCCTAATTCACGATACAATGGTTTATGACCATTTCCAAGCAAAACCTTCACATCTCATTTTCTCTTGTGAAGCTCGGTGTTGCATGGAGCCAGTATAAAGACATTTAAATAAACTATGTTTAGAAAGAAAGTGTAATTATTTTTTAATGAATGCACAATTGCCCCAAATGACATTTTTCATTCATTGCCTTGGAGTTCAGTTTTACATTAGAGAGGGGAGTTCAGAGGTGTGTCTTGCCTTGCAGTGCTTGGGACCTCTGTCACCCTACCTTTAAGGCACCCCTGTACTAAGTTAGGTCGAGATCACATTATTACTGTAAACCTATAAACCGTTATATAAAAGTCACATATTAATGCAGGTATCCAGAGAAGCGGTAAATGTCATACTGTGATCTTTTCAGAAAGCTATGCATGCAGTCTTCCTGTGAAAATACTTTTAAATGAGACTAAAGTGTGTGTTACTGAAGCAGGATTTATTTGGCTTGAAAACGATTATAATTTTGCAATAATCGAAATGACTTACTTATCTGTCTATTATAGGAGTCAATGTTCACTGATGCAGATAAGGTCATGATTAGATTAATATAAAAGGGAATAGATGGGAAGAAAAAAAGAAATGGAACACACCAAGGACAAAGCTACTCAGACTGGATGTTGTAAATGTTAGTTCTGACCTTAGCACTGTGAAGCTAAGTTCACATTTAGAGCTTGCATAGAACATTGTGGAGAGTGCTATATAGTAATCGAAGGTTCTGTATTCCAACAAACAGCAATCATATGTAGGCTTAAAGTCTTTTTGCGAAAGGCAATTGACAATACAGGATACAATGCAATAACCACGTGGATATGCTTGTCTAAAAATACATACAACATACTGACCACACAACAACACAACACACTAAACTATCCAATAAGGCATAGCAAGCTTTTTAAAGCGGTCTAACATCCAGCATTACAACTTTTCTTTAAAAGATTGCTTACAGCTTAGAAACTATTATGCCAGATTTTTTTTTTAAGCAGAAATTCATTGAATGGGTTAAACATGACATTTTAGTTTTGCATTTAGCTAGAAATCCGCATCCATGCTGAGGTTTAGATACAAATGTACAGGATCTTCTCAAAAAAATAGCATATTGTGATAAAGTTCATTATTTTCTGTAATGTGCAGATAAACATTAGACTTTTGTATATTTTAGATTCATTACACACAACTGAAGTAGTTCAAGCCTTTTATTGTTTTAATATTGATGATTTTGGCATACAGCTCATGAAAACCCAAAATTCCTATCTCAAAAAATTAGCATATTTTATCCGACCAATAAAAGAAAAGTGTTTTTAAAACAAAAAAAGTCAACCTTCAAATAATTATGTTCAGTTATGCACTCAATACTTGGTCGGGAATCCTTTTGCAGAAATGACTGTTTCAATGCGGCGTGGCATGGAAGCAATCAGCCTGTGGCACTGTTCAGGTGTTATGGAGGCCCAGGATGCTTCGATAGCGGCCTTAAGCTCATCCAGAGTGTTGGGTCTTGCATCTCTCAACTTTCTCTTCACAATATCCCACAGATTCTCTATGGGGTTCAGGTCAGGAGAGTTGGCAGGCCAATTGAGCACAGTAATACCATGGTCAGTAAACCATTTACCAGTGGTTTTAGCACTGTGAGCAGGAGCCAGGTCATGCTGAAAAATGAAATCTTCATCTCCATAAAGCTTTTCAGCAGATGGAAGCATGAAGTGCTCCAAAATCTCCTGATAGCTAGCTGCATTGACCCTGCCCTTGATAAAACACAGTGGACCAACACCAGCAGCTGACATGGCACCCCAGACCATCACTGAATGTGGGTACTTGACACTGGACTTCAGGCATTTTGGCATTTCCCTCTCCCCAGTCTTCCTCCAGACTCTGGCACCTTGATTTCCGAATGACATGCAAAAGTTGCTTTCATCCGAAAAAAGTACTTTGGACCACTGAGCAACAGTCCAGTGCTGCTTCTCTGTAGCCCAGGTCAGGCGCTCTGCCGTGGTTTCTAGTTCAAAAGTGGTTTGACCTGGGGAATGCGGCACCTGTAGCCCATTTCCTGCACATGCCTGTACACAGTGGCTCTGGATGTTTGTACTCCAGACTCAGTCCACTGCTTCCGCAGGTCCTCTAAGGTCTGGAATTGGTCCTTCTCCACAATCTTCCTCAGTGTCCGGTCACCTCTTCTCGTTGTGCAGCGTTTTCTGCCACACTTTTTCCTTCCCACAGACTTCCCACTGAGGTGCCTTGATACAGCACTCTGGGAACAGCCTATTCGTTCGGAATTTTCTTTCTCTGTCTTACCTTCTTGCTTGAGGGTGTCAATGATGGCCTTCTGGACAGCAGTCAGGTCGGCAGTCTTACCCATGATTGCGGTTTTGAGTAATGAACCAGGCTGGGAGTTTTTAAAAGCCTCAGGAATCTTTTGCAGGTGTTTAGAGTTAATTAGTTAATTCAGATAATTAGGTTAATAGCTCGTTTAGAGAACCTTTTCATGATATGCTAATTTTTTGAGATAGGAATTTTGGGTTTTCATGAGCTGTATGCCAAAATCATCAATATTAAAACAATAAAATGCTTGAACTACTTTGGTTGTGTGTAATGAATCTAAAATATATGAAAGTCTAATGTTTATCAGTACATTACAGAAAATAATGAACTTTATCACAATATGCTAATTTTTTTAGAAGGACCTGTATCTTTGTTTGGAATGCAAATAGACCTCTGAAAAGCCTGTCTGGGAAGCCCTCTGTGCTCTCTCAGAGAGGCGTTTGTTTATTTACATTGTAAATAGATACATTTGTATCTAAACCTCAGCATGGATGCGGATTTCTAGCTAAATGCAACACTAAAATGTCATGTTTAATCCATTCAGTGAATTTCTGCAAAAAAAAAATCTGGCATAATAGTTTCTAAGCTGTAAGCAATCTTTTAAAGCAAAGTTGAAATGCTGGGTGTTAGACCACTTTAAAGGGGTCATAAGGCCAATGATAGAATATCAATAAGGCAATGACACAGTCCTAAAGGCAAGGTGCTTAGAGATAAGTAAGTGGCTGGTTACCAACCACTTAACACCACAAACACAGTCTCATTTGACTACAAAAGCATCCTCTTGCATCTTCCTGACACGGCATAATAAGTTACCAGCAATACGTCCTGAAGAGTCGTGCACTTGCCATCCTCTTCCCCCCTACCCCCCCCCCCTTTCTGTACAATAAGCCAAAACACGTACTACCTCTCAAATAGTCTCACATGACTCCATTATGCACATGCAATGTGCAACCACAAGGCAAGTGATAAGTGCAATGGCTAAACTTTTTTTGAAACCCCACCTGTTTTGCTCACCTCTGTTTAGCATACCACAAGGTAATGTAGCTCACAGGTCACATATTAGTGGAAGATGGGGGCCTGGAAACTGGCTGCCCGTTCCGCTCCTTTTATCACATAACTATATTTAAACAGTAAGTCTCTTTGTAGTAGAGAGGAGTGTAATCAGCACAGTCCATGCTAGATTTGGTACTGCAGGTCTGGGCACATTTTCTGTGCTTTTACATTTTGTTGCCTGGCTTTACCCTGCCGACCGGTCCAATACCAGGTGTTGCTTGGTGAGTAAGCATTGCCTTTCCTTGTGTTTGCAGCTAAACTTTTCCACAATCAGTGGAGTGGAAGGAGTTGGTGGTACACGCTAAATATTTCTGTCATTTCTGTTAAGCTCATTAACAAAAAGGGATAATTCCTTCTCTGACCCTTTCCATAATACTAGCATATCATGCACATACCTCATCCAGAGGGTTCATTCTCCAAACCCAGCTACATGACCACTGCCTCCACCCAGTAGCCAAGGTGCAAACCTGCATAGACAGGAGAACATGCTGTACATTGTCACACCCCCTTTTCAGTCTGTAATACTGACCATAAAATAGCTATTCTGTAATGTTGTCTTCATCAAATCAACAAAGTAATAATTTTTTTCTTGGATATAAAAATCTGTAAAAATTTACCAAAATTAGAGACTTGCACGATTCTCCCAAAGTTGGGAGGGGAGGAGCAGCAAAACACAGTCTAAGCGAGTCGTCCCTTTATAGCATGGATTTCACAGTGGCCTCAATTCACTAAGATCATGCTGGAGATAATAAGGCAAGAGATAACTTGCCACTACACAGCGAGAGAGTTTCTTATCTCTCCATTCCTTAATGCTGGGTACACACGATGCGATTTCCTGCTCGATCCGTGGGATTGAGCGATTATTTCTGACATGTTCGATCGGGTTTCGATCGATACAGCCATCGATTTTGCATGTTAAGTATGCAAAATCGACGGCTGTATCGATCGAAACCCGATGGAACATGTCGGAAATAATCGATCAATACCGCGGATCGAGCGGGAAATCGCATCGTGTGTACCCAGTATTAGCTACCTCCTCTGTAGTTAAGTTTCTTCCTCTGTAGTTATTTTCACACGCAGTTAATGAACAGCCTGTCTTTAACTTTAGAATTCTGGAGTTAAAGGATTAAAGAGTTAACTTTAAGTTTGCCTGAGGTAAATTTGTTCCTGAATACTACATGCCTTATCACCATGGTGATAACTCTAGAAACGTTATTAAATACAGGAGATAAGCTTAGTGAATTGAGGCCTGTGTGGTATAATGCCTCTAGAGATAAGATATATAATTTGGTTTTTAGTTCCTGCTAGGTTTGTGCTGGTGTGCACTTTAATTGGATCTTCAGCCCTTGCCTCCAGTTCTAAGGCTTGGTAAACACCATACAATTTTCCCGATCAATGGGAAATTTCCCATCATTGCATAGTTTTCAACAAACATGTCCGATCAAGAAAGGGATCGGTTTAGTGTAGTACTGATTTAAAAATCAATCCCTCTCTTAATTAGAAGCAGATCGAACGTGCTGAAAATGATCAAACAGTAAGTTCCCTGCGCTTCTGATGGGAAAATTGCAAGGTGTGTATCAAGCATAAGAGAGGTTACTATTTCATTGTCAGTTCAAATAACCAGATTTGCATATTAGAGTGCATCATGTTTCAGGGTTGCCTTGGCAATAAAAAATTAAAATGGCATGCAGATAACCCTTGGCAAACTGTCAGAGGTACCTGCTCTAATTTTACATTAGCAGTTTACAGTGGCTGATTTAACCACTTGAGGACCCACCCTTTACCCCCCCTTAAGGACCAGCGCTGTTTTAGCTGATCTGTGCTGGGTGGGCTCTACAGCCCCCAGCACAGATCAGTGTGCAGGCAGAGCGACCAGATCGCCCCCCTTTTTTCCCCACTAGGGGGATGATGTGCTGGGGGGTCTGATCGCTCCTGCCTGCCGGGTATTGCGGGGGGGGGGGGCACCTCAAAGCCCCCCTCTGCGGCAAAATCCCCTCCCCCTCCCTCTCCTGCCTGGCCCCCCTGGTGATCTGGGCTGCACAGGACGCTATCCGTCCTGTGCAGCCAGTGACAGGCTGTCCCCTGTCACATGGCGGCGATCCCCGGCCGCCGATTGGCCGGGGATCGCCGATCTGCCTATTTAGCCTGCGAGCCGCCATCGGCGGCCCGCAGGCTATTCACGGAGCTCCCCGCCATGAATTGACAGGAAGCAGCGGCTGCTTCCTGATTAATCAGCCTGCAGCTGGCGACGCAATACTGCGTCGCTGGTCCTGCAGCTGCCACTTTGCCGACGCACGGTATAAGCGTGCGGTCGGCAAGTGGTTAATAGGTTCACATAAAGCAGCTCTAACCAGGACTACAGGATGATGTCAGCATGAACAGATAACTTGATGATAGTATAATAAGCAATGGGAACACCACTTCACACACCGTTTTAGCATGTTTACCATTCATTCCTCAATTCTTTTTATTAATCCGCCACATGCCCCCACTGCACGGGTCCCCTCCCCTTTCCTACCTCCATGAGTGCTGTAGGCGGCAGTTGTAATATGTACGCTTAGCCCTGCACCGTGCATACTACAACTGCCTTTTAGAATATTAGATAAGGCTTGAGTCAATTGATATTTTGGTCTGGAGTTCTGCCTAGCCCAAGTTTCTGATGTATAGTTCCATGATTATATTATCGGGGGAGAAATACATGGCATTCAGGACTGAGTTTGAAGGCATCATTCTTGCCATGTGATGCTTTCTATTCTGCTACTGATCATTGGAAACCTATGGAGCATAGCTCAGTGCTGTGACAGGCAAGTCTTCATTCCTTCAGGCTTTTAAAATGGCTTCACATCTCACAATTTAATCGAATGTTACAGATCTGCGGCCGCTCACAGAGGGCTAAAATGAATGATGGGTTCCTGGCAGATGTTAATAGTAAAACATTGTCAGATAGGACTTTCTTCAGAAGGTAATAGCCTATCTACCGGCATGTTTGTCCATCTAGTACATCAATGTGTATTTAAAGTGATGTATACGCAAACAAGAACAGAATACACCGTATTTCTCCAGCTTCCACTTTTTATTGTTTGAATAAAAATAAATTGCATTTACTTCCCAGGCTTGGATACCAAAGTATTAGAAAACCATACTGTACTGGGAAATATACCGTTTTTATAGCTGAATAATATTAGGACAGCGTTCAGGGAAATTATATGAACTATATTAGCAGAGTTGCTTGTGTATAGCAGAGCTCATGGGAAAGCATGTGACTAGTCTGATCAGGTGATACATTTGTAAGGCTCTGATTTGCTAGTCACAATCACATGTCCCTTCTGTTTCCTGTGTACCAGGAAGTAGTCACAGCAAATGAGAGCGTTAGAAATTCATAACCTGATCACATGCTGCTCTGTGAAATTTGCTACACATGAGCAAATCTGACCATAAGTACTACCATCTGCCTTTCTGCAGCTGTAATGTGTAGGGAAAATAAACATCATCTGGAATGTTATGTATTGTTCATATTTCAGTAACATACATTTTCCCAATTGTAGATTTGGACCTTGAAAACTTTCCACACTCTTACAGTTGTTATTTTTACATGCATGACATTACTTAAAGCATTGCTTGGAGCTGTTATTGCATGGAAAGAGTACATAATTAAAGTAATTTGTAATGGTTTTTGATGAAAAAATGAATGTTATGTGGATGTTAAGAACTTACCTAGTTGGTGTTCCAGTAACATGGCCAGTGGTTCCGAGAGCCAGCTCAAACAGCCAGCTTCCTCCTTGATCCAGCATTCCCAGTAGCTCTGCACACGAGCTCTGCACATGCATGAACCAATGTCCTTCTAGACAGGCGCACACAGCTACTTGCCCATCTTATTCTCTCCAGTGTGGCCGTTAGCAGCTGGATGGGAAATGAAATTATTAGGCCAATTGACAACTCTAATACTTTGGAAAGCAATAGGCTGCTGGGACTTGTAGTCCCACCTGATTGGTCCCTGCCCCAATAAGGTGTGGCCCTGTCCAGTGCTCTCTTGCCTATGATATAATTTAGTTGCCTGTGTGCTATTCTGCTGGGTTTGATTATCAGATTGCCTTGTGTTGTGACCTTAGTCTGACCTTTGACCTTGTGGTTACTACCACCTGGACTGATACCTGCTTGTGAACCCTGGCTTGTCCTTTTCTAGCCCATGGATACTGTGTACCTCTAGCCTCCTTGTATGACCCTGGCTTGTCCTGTCTCCTGCTCAACATTGGGTAACATGCTTTTTCCCGAGATTGCTGTCGGGCTGCCTTACTACTCTTTTGTCTGTGCCCTGCCTAGTAAGGTTCTAGTGGTGCTTCTGCCTTCCTGGCCTCAGTTCCTATATCTTGCACATTTAAGGCCTGGGTGTTAACAAGTGCTGGGATGATTCATTAGTCATCCATTGGTTGAGTAGGGACACGCTGTATTGAGATTGGGACAAAGGAACTGAAAGAAGGCAGGAGATCTGCTAGGCCTACAGCTGAGCAGGACAAGTCCTGAATTTTGCAAAAACAAACTCTGTAGTGGATAAGACTGAACAAACACAGAGCAATTAAACTATTCAAGAGCCCCCAACCCCTCATGGCCACTCAACAATGCCTGGGGTGGCACTTTCTATAGTGATTTCATACGTGGACAAATACAAATTGTATTAGCTCTTTATGAGGCTGGATTAAAATGTAATGTATTTGATGAATATGACCATAGTAATTTAAGTGAACCAGTACTGTCTCTACTCCGTCATGATATGTCAGCAGTCATCATGGTTACTTACCGGTAATAGGCATTGCATTCATCACTGACCTCATTTGATTATTTAACCACTTGAGGACCACAGTGGTAAACCCCCCTAAAGACCAGGCACATTTTAACTAAAATGGCCACTGCGGCTTTAAGGCCAAGCTGCAGGGCCGCACAACACAGCACACGAGTGATTCCCCCCCATTTTACCCCCACCAACAGAGAGCAACTTTGATTGCCCCCCAGGTGTTTTTTTTTTTAAATAAATATTTGAGTGTTCTTTAAGCAAAATGTACACTTTTTTGTTTTTTTCTTATCCCCCTCCCTCCCTGCAGCCAGCCAATCATGCGATCGGCTGTCATAGGCTTCAGCCTATGAGAGCCAATTGCTCTCTTGTCCCCCAGGGGGACAGTTGTGTCACACAACTGTCCCCAGTACAGCGCTGCTGCTGATCGCAGC